>NC_041351.1:4381411-4636411 GCF_004354835.1 Perca flavescens
GATGTTTCCTGAGGTTGGACATCGACATTTTTGATTGGACCGCTGGTTCAACCCTTCTCAGTTTTTTGTATGACATGTTTTGAAAAAAATATATATTTCCAGCACTTGAACACATTTTTATCCGTAGCCGTAGTGGCAACTCTCAGACAGCTTCAGAGGCAATTTAACAGTCAGACGGGTGGCGCTGCAAATTCAAACAGGAGAACCAATCCAAAGCATCAGAATAGCAAAATGAATATCATTCAACATATAGCCTTGCTTTTTACAGAAAAATATATGTAAAACTCTGAGTTTGTTAACCCTGAGATGAGGGGAAACTCTGGGTTTTCTGTTTCAGAAAGAGAGGTAACTTAACCTCAGAGTCAGTTACTAACGTCACCCATCGTGGACATGCTCTTACACATTCTTTGTGTCACATTACATTTTTTTTACATTGGTGATGCAGAGCATATTAGTAAAGCCACTGTATAGCAAAGCGCCGTCTGAAGAATGTGACTCGCTCTGAAACGTGATTTAGACGTTTTTGTAGCGTTCCCTGGACACAAACCAGTAAAAGCCTTTAAAAAAGGAGTTCCACAGTATTGCAGGTGAATGATGTAAACCCTTTGAAATAAAAGATTATGAATTATAATTCTGTTAATGGTGGTGCTGCAGCCTCAAAATGAGATGAGTAGGCCTAGGACTTTTTTGCCCACAGGATTGCACCTAAATGAAATAGATTATAGGTTAAATACCATTTCACCAGTAATATTTTACTCGTGATTAAATATGATATTTATACACTATATTGGAACTTACGCATTTACTCTGGCAGCAATTTTCTCCCACGCAAATTCTCTCTCTTTTGCAGCAGCAGCTGTGTTTCTTTTTTGACGAGATACATGTTCAAACTCGCTGTGTGTGTATTTCCACCGACCAGTTGGTTTGTGGTTGTTACCATGGTGAATGGTAGTGTCATGGCTCCATTCATGCTGCCTTTTTATAGTGGTGGTGTTCTGGAACCGAAAACTCAGAGTTCAGGGTTAGACTCAGTTTGTTAAACCTCCTTCCTGAAACGGGACCCCGGTTCCAGTTTGTGTCTTTCTTTGAGCCTTATTACCAATGCAAAGAGACGTGTCTATGAGATACAGAATAAGACTTAACACGCTGAGCTCACATTGAAACGTAGAAGACTCATTATCTATGATATACTCTACTGTGTGATGGCGTTAATGAGACGATTGCCCTTGCCCTATTTCAGTGTAGAGTGGAGATGAGCAGAAAACGGAGAATGATATGCAACATGACCCAGATTCACCGTCACTCAGATTCTTGGTGAATCACTGAAGGGCAGGTCGCCTGCATTTCAGTTGTCACCGCTGCTGCTTGGGTGACTTTTTGCGTCATGCTTGTGAGCGGCTTCAGGATAGGTTACCAAACTGTCAAAACTTCCGTGAGTCTACAGTACTCTCATATAACGGGTCAAACCACAGTGAAAAATAGACACAAGGTGGTATACCACAGTAGCAAAAATGATACAAAATGGGGTTTGGGGTGATTACTGTAACATTTTAATGACCTGTAATGGTGGCAACAGTTGTGTAAGCAACCCGTAGAACCGGCTTTACCAAAATACTGTATGGAAACTCACCGTATGATCAATTGGGTCAATAGTCCGATCATAACAAAGTGGTACGGCTTATTCCCTTAGCTGTGTGGACTGTTTGATGCTCGCTGCCCCGAAGAACTGCGTGAGCTCTGAGGTAACCTTTGGGCAAGGAAACTCTTATTACATTATATCATGGTTGACCTGAACTGATCCATCTCAGTGGGATCATTCAGGGAATAAAACACAGATCTGAAAGGAGCCAAAGGGAGAAAACTAATTCTATCAGCACTACAGTAATATCAATATCTCCGCACAGTTGTCTTGCCACGAAAACACGTTTTGTCATTCCTTTGATATTTATTTATTGATATAAATGCACCCAGCCTGAAAGATGCCTATCAATCCACCTGCAGTGCTTCACAAAAAAGAGAACTTTTAGTGATGAAAAACATTTCAGGACAACTCGTTTGTCTGGGATCACAACTTGGAATTAATGAAGTTGGAACAGGATTTTTTTTTAATGGAGCTCATAACCTACCAAACACAGATTGACATAATAGCCCGGATATGTTTTTTTTTTTTTTTTTTAACCTGTGTTGCTGCTTCACCTCTTGGCTTCCTGTTTTCTTTAAACTGTAACTTATTCAGTTTTTTTTCCCCATGTTTTTGTGTCTAAGTGACTGATGGGGAAAAACAATCTCTGACATTGGTCCAGTATTACACCAGATCACTGCTGTTGACAGACAGCGAAAAAAGCTAGAATATAAATTAATGGGGCAATTGCGCACCTTCAATTTACGTCCACAAAAGTGCTTGTTTTGCCAAACTGCAACACTGAAAGGCCCTGCACGTACCGGTGATCGCACTCTGCTCAGACCGAGGATCGAACTCTGCAGTGCCAACTTGCTGTGAGGCAGACGTGCTAACCCCTGAGCCACCGTGCCGGCTAATGGAAAGGATTTCTAAAGCGTAGACGTAGGGTTTACGCAGAAGCATAACTCAAGCTTGAGAAGGTCGACCAAATTGCTATTACTTAAGCCACCAGACTCCATGTTAATAAACAGTAATTTTATCATCGTAAAATACACTTCATTCAAAGTCAACAGACACAAAATCAAACTATAAAAAGCCATTTTTGGTCGTCTTTCTTTTCCAACAATCACAACTCTGAAATAAAGACAGTTTAACCGATTTACATGTGAAAATGAAACCAGTCTGGCGGGTTTAGCGATAGCTATTTTGAAGCTGTTTCTGGTTAAAGAAAGAGGATTGTTCTCTTTTAAAAAAGGTCATTCTTTGTAGGTATCCTTTCTATAATGTTGTCAGACACATAACGTAACATCTGAGCCTGTCAAATGGTGGAGAAAAAAACCCAAAGTTACCCTTTAATCGTTTGAGAGGCCCACGGAGACTGAGAAATAAAAACATCTTTGAAAGAAATGATGAAAACAGTAGAAAGTAAAGCTCTGGGTTTGATTACGCTGATGAAAAATAACACGAAAACCATCAAAGCAGAGAGCTGTGATGACTAACTAATATCTCGAGAGAGACTAAAAGGTGCGTGAGCTACTTATGTCAGTTTGTCTTTGGTCTTCTGTTTTGGGCTTTTATATCCAGCCAACGCTCGACACGGCAGCACCAGACATCATTCGTTTTACGTCAGGCAGCAGAAACACGCTTCGGATCAGTCATCGACAGCCTACGCGCTCACAGCTGGGCCGGTACGAGCTCTACTTTCATGTGTCCTCAAATATCTCCCTGCTCACTTATGTATCTTTTTACTGCAACGATTACATCTTTAAGGAGAGAGAACTGACCACCTCTAGGGGAAAAAAAAGGAAATTAGGAATGGCATTCAACACAACAGGAAGACAAAAAGGACAGCAAGGGGTCAGGCGAAGATTAAGGGCAAAAACAGGTGTATTACTGCCGTGTTTAGTAAATAGGGAGATCCAATCTCTCGGCCTGTCTGTTTGAGGGTAAATACCACCATGTGGCCCTGCAGAATAAATAAAGAAATGACAGAGCACTTTTGCCCGGGGAGCAGGACTACAGTAATAACAATCTCAAATTAGAGCTCCCATTGGTCGATATGAAATATCCTGTAGTCCTCACTCGCTCCCATCTATCATCATACCTCATTATGGAGAAATCCAAACAGTCAAGCACCCGATGTTTGGGTGTTTTTACACCACCAATCTTGGACTCGCAGATGTGTACGCTTTGAGCGCCTGGTTGCATGCAAAATGACATAACGTTGACAGCACATGCTCATGCTTTACGCTCGTGTGTTTGGGAGTGTTTTTCACTGAAGTAGATTACACTTATTTTCCATGCTGCTCATCCCTGTGATGTATTATCCACCTAATTCAACTGATTATGAAGCCTTGTTTAATGTATTTAATCACCGACTTAAGATAAGTCTGATTCCACTTTGCGTCCCTCGCTGGGTAGCTTTTTGCTAGGAATCCACTTTGAAGTGGAAAGCCTCTTTCCTGAGTGCACCTTGCCGAACAGCGGCGGTTGGAGGGGGACAGTGTTTTAGTGACAACAAAGGACAAACATGACATAAACACACAGTCGCGCTGCAATTGATTTACTGCACCTAGGAAAGAGTGTGCGTTTCATTAAGGTCCATTCGCTCATCGCATTCGCTTCTTAGATTTTCCTAAAGTCAGAGAAAGAAAGGGGTCGGGTGCCGGTACGGGCTAGGATGCTGAATTAATCTCCATCGGGGAGTTTGCCTTGAGGTTAACCCTCACAGCTTTCAGAGCATGAGCTTTGTGCGGACATGTTCAGTGTACAATAAAATGCCTTTGTGAATAAAAAAAAAAAAAGCAGCCCGAAGCTTTTCCCCATCCTGATGGCGGGCTTGGATTGGGAAAGGAGGCTGTTTTACCTGACCTCCACGTGATTATGTGAATGATTACCTCCTGAGAGGAAAAGAAGGAAACATGGAAAACTCTCGCAGTGGAAATAAAAATATATGTTCTCATGAAGTCATCCACTGAATTAACATGTTTGGATTTAACTTAAAGGACCTTTTTGGATGGAGTTGCCATTCGCTACGGATGCAACTGGTTTGTTTGTTGAAAAGCTCGTCTCTTAATTCAATTTAGCCGCCGTAGCTAGGCTTTATGAGTTGGCATTTATGTGAATTCAGCAAGAGAAATCCCCATGTAAGAGTTTGATCACCTTACATTAGTAAGGAAATGTCATCGCTAACCAACTAACTGCTTTCAGAGGAGAGCGTCTGATTAATTGAGGTCAGCCTCACAGATGAGCTACAGGGGTGGATGGTGAAGGGACAGGAAGTGCATCAGTCTTTCTGTTTTCCTCCAAATGTAACCACAACAAGTGGTTGTCACAGTCCTGTGACTCCTTTGCTTCTCTTGTCAGTGATGAGGCGAAACGCTGATGATTGATGAGTGTCTGTACTCTCTGTTTACTGCTCACTAAGGAAGGGCTTTTGTAGTGAATAATGAATGAATGAGTGAGGGAGTGATTTCAGGCCGATGGGCCGCCAGAGAAACAACAACATTAAGTCCCCATGAGGGCTGCACAATATAAAAGATTTTTTTTTTTGTCATCATCGTGATATCAACTGTCGCAATAAAGACGTCACAAAAGGCTGCGACATATCGCAAAAGATGCTCTTTTTTGTGTTAGTTGAAAGAAAATATCAGCAGAACTCAGTAGCACTTTACAAATGGTTATCCTTTTTTTTAAAGCGCTCATATTATGCTCATTTTCAGGTTCATAATTTTGTTTAGAGGTTATA
The DNA here is from genome assembly GCF_004354835.1 of Perca flavescens. Taxonomy (NCBI): domain Eukaryota; kingdom Metazoa; phylum Chordata; class Actinopteri; order Perciformes; family Percidae; genus Perca; species Perca flavescens. The sequence continues at coordinate 4,386,781 of NC_041351.1, forward strand.
TCAGAATAGGATTTTGTGGTTTAATTAACAGTAACAGCTCCTCTTTTCACCCTGTGTTGAGCGCTCTGTTTTAGCTACAGAGTGAGACATCACACTTCTGTTCCATCTTTGTTGGGAGTTGCACATGTGCAGTACCTAGGTAAGGACTACTAGCCAGTCAGAAGCAGAGGGCATGCCCTGACAGTACCTAGGTAAGGACTACTAGCCAGTCAGAAGCAGAGTATGAGGGCGTGCCCTGACAGTACCTAGGTAAGGACTACTAGCCAGTCAGAAGCAGAGTATGATGGCGTGCCCTGACAGTAGCTAGGTAAGGACTACTAGCCAGTCAGAAGCAGAGTATGAGGGCGTGTCCTGACAGTACCTAGGTAAGGACTACTAGCCAGTCAGAAGCAGAGTATGATGGCGTGCCCTGACAGTACCTAGGTAAGGACTACTAGCCAGTCAGAAGCAGAGTATGAGGGCGTGTCCTGACAGTACCTAGGTAAGGACTACTAGCCAGTCAGAAGCAGAGTATGAGGGCGTGCCCTGACAGTACCTAGGTAAGGACTACTAGCCAGTCAGAAGCGGAGTATGAGGGCGTGTCCTGACAGTACCTAGGTAAGGACTACTAGCCAGTCAGAAGCAGAATATGAGGGTGTGCCCTGACAGTACCTAGGTAAGGACTACTAGCCAGTCAGAAGCAGAGTATGATGGCGTGCCCTGACAGTACCTAGGTAAGGACTACTAGCCAGTCAGAAGCAGAGTATGATGGCGTGCCCTGACAGTACCTAGGTAAGGACTACTAGCCAGTCAGAAGCAGAGTATGAGGGCGTGTCCTGACAGTACCTAGGTAAGGACTACTAGCCAGTCAGAAGCAGAGTATGAGGGCGTGCCCTGACAGTACCTAGGTAAGGACTACTAGCCAGTCAGAAGCGGAGTATGAGGGCGTGCCCTGACAGTACCTAGGTAAGGACTACTAGCCAGTCAGAAGCAGAGTATGAGGGCGTGCCCTGACAGTACCTAGGTAAGGACTACTAGCCAGTCAGAAGCAGAGTATGAGGGCGTGCCCTGACAGTACCTAGGTAAGGACTACTAGCCAGTCAGAAGCAGAGTATGAGGGTGTGCCACACTAGCAGCTAGGCGAGCATTATAACGTGTGTTACAAAATGACGCAGTTTTTCCTCGCTGCTGTCGCTCTAAATGCTCGCTCTTGGGGGAATTACTGGAATTGTTGGGTCTTTGTAAATTATAGAGTGTGGTCTAGACCTACTCTATCTGTAAAGTGTCTTCAGATAACTCTGTTGTTATGATTTGATACTATAAATACAAGTGAATGAATTTCAGTCACAGTATGAGGGGGAAGGGCGCATGTTGTGTTTGTTTACTAGAAAAAGTTCATGTGTTTTTGGGGGGGATGAGATGAAATATGGCAGAGTTAGACTCAAAGAAAACTAAAACTTTGCCGCCGATATGGAAACATTTCAGATTTCAAGCCGTCCAAAGAGGTGAGCTGAAAAAGAAGAGGCAAAGTGTAAACGGCTAAACCAAAGAGGTATAATAAGCTCACTGCACAGTGCCTCCAGGATTTCACGATGTCGCAATCGCAACAAGTCACGCAAATTCAACCAATTGGCGTGCATTTTGCGCGACTCGCAATTTTGACCAATCACCCCACAACTTTTCCGCAAATTTGACCAATAACCGGAGTTTCCTGCGACTTCATCCAATCCCAGCAGTCCCGCGTGCCAGACTTTGTATCATTATGTGACGTCACCAAATTAATTTCCGTGTTTCTGCTATGAAGACGAGACGTGTGTGTGACTCCAACAACTCACATTTACCATCAAAACGTACAGCAAAAGACCGTGCAAAACATTTCAGACCATCATGGCAACCTACATACATTTCAACATCAATGTACGCTGTAACGATTTTTCACTCTAAAGACACTAAAAGCTGATGCTGCTTCCATCCTGTCGGCTCTCTGCAGCGGGCAGGGCTGCTGCTCAATTCCCCCCACGACTGACACACACACACACACACACACACACACACACACACACACACACACACACACACACACACGGTGGATGCAGGAAAAACCCGAGATGAGATGTAGGCTACAGGATGACCTAAATTGAGGACAGCTACGCTCGTTATTGTAAGTGCAATCATAAGTTAAAGTCCAATAAGTCCTTGATTAAACCGTATGTTTTTTATGTATTTAACCCTTGTGTTGTATTCCCGTCAACCCTCAACACTTTTTTTTGGCGTTTTTGATGCCTTTTTTTTTATTTTTTAGCTTTTTCCAATGTTTTAAATTGTTAATTTTTTCTTCTACACATCTTAAGCGCTTATTTCTACATCCCGTATTTTCTGATATTAAAAACAAATTTGAAAACCAGTCAATGTGACCTAAAGTCAGCACAAGGGTTAAATCCACCAGGCATTTTCATATTATACCAACATCTGCAGCATCCTGAGCCTTTTTGGTAAGGTTCCTAGGAAAACTCAGCCCAGAGTAATTTTATTCCTTTTTTATTTAAACTATACAAAAAAAACGTTTTTTTTGCAACTTTCACTGTCTTTCACAACTTTATTTCAACAAAAATACAAAAGACATTGCAACTTTTATCGCTCCCACAAAATCAGGCATTTTGGGCCAAAACAATCTCAAAAAAAGGCCGCGAAATCCTGGAGGAACTGACTGCAGAAACTACAAAGTCTTTGCTTAGAGGTGCATTTACGCCACCATGTGGACTGGAGTAGCTACACTCTCATTATGGGCTTCATAACTTTTGCCTATTAGCACTAAACTTAAAAGTCCAACTGAGGCTGATTGGAGTGTTTTTAGTTCTGCAGATATTTGGTCATAAACCAATGTATTGGTGGGGGGGTGAGGGTATCTTGACCTGAGGATGTCGCTCGAGGAAAAGTAATGGGATCTCAAATTTTCCTTTAAAACCACAAATGTGAACCTCAGGGTCGCGCTAGTCGTTAGCATTCATTCTCTGTTGTCCATAAATCTCTGTACAAATTAGTTTACAATTCAGCCAACTTGTTGCAGTCTGGCATCTAACTGGGCTGGCTGATATGACAATACATGTCGTCAAAACGATATAAAAATGTCTAGCGTTTATATTTGTCACAAGGTCAAAAAACCAGCGGCTGAACCGCGTCACGGCAATATTTATGCAATTTGGACACCGCTTTACATCCTGATCCTTGCACGTCATGTTTATTTTGCACTAAAGTTCTAAAATACTCAGTACTTTTCATTTGTCAAGTTTTTAATCCACACAGGAGTAGTAAAAAAAATAGGCTTTAACATGTGGTTATTTCATATAGACTATTTTTGAATTACCAGAAAACATACTATATACATCATATGATATATATTGTTGTCGAGATATGAAATAAGCTATATAAGGATAAAAGATTTTGGGCAAATCGCCCAGCCCGAGTTAGAAAAAAAGCAAAGAAATAAGAAAAATTGTGAAGTAGACTTTATGCAAAAACCAGAGCCTCTCCCGCAACCCCATTTCACACAACATCCTTACGACTTACACAAAGAAGACAAGCTGAAAGTGTTTTTCAAATACATACGTCTGGTGTGGAAAGCAGTTTTTGAAAGATCACTTTCCCTTTCCTTTACTGTCCTATGTTTCCCTTCTCTTCCCTCCACATGCTTTGAGTCCATGTAGAAAGTCGGGGCGAGCAGGTCCTGCAGGAGAAAGATAGACTAAGCTCAATTAGGGGGCTTGCATTCCTCTCGTTTTTCTATAAATACCCTGCACATTTCCTCTCTTCTGTCTGTGATTCTCATTAAACCAGTGGAAAATCTGCCTGCCTCGCGTGGTAGAGAGAGCCCCTTTATTTCTCTCGGCCTCTTCAGAGGGGACATACTGGGTGGCAGTTCTTGTGGGGAGGATAATGGAGCCCTTATAGGCAGCATTAGAGGTAGTGGGGTAAAAAGGAAAATATAGCCATGTTAATTCACCTGCTACGTGTGGGGTTTGCTAACTTTCCCTGATCTAATAATGGCTTTGCATGGTGAGGCTTTGACTTCGGAGTTCACTGAGTTCATGTGAACTTACAGAGCTGTGAGGCACTGTCCTCTAAATGCAGGGGTACGTGCCAAAAAGACGTCAATCGTTTGAGTATGCCCCAAAAATAAAAATAAATCCTATGCATATTCAAGTGACCAAAGCCCTCTAGTGGATGTAGTAATTGCGATGGGAGCAAATGAGGAAGTTATGTGAGGTTGTTAAAGAGCGTCGACGTCTGCAGAGAGCGTGGATAGGTGGGTCAACAAAATGTCTGACTTCAACAAAGCAATTGTAAAAATCAATTCAAACACTTTTGTTTCTTTGCATGTCTGCCATGTCCGTCCCCCCCCCCCCACCCCCCATTTTAACATTACTACTATTTTGTGAAATGTGCACAAAATGCAAACATTTGAGGTACTGCAGACACAGCACCTGGACTCTTGTGACTCGTGTGTAGCTAGCAACACAGTCAGGATATGTTCTATGAACGATGAAATAAATCCTGTATCGGCAAAAGCACAATAGATTCCTTTGATGTTCTCCTTTATCAGTGTAAAACATAACATCTGTAGTAAAATCCAAGTACACAGGCCAAGGGAGGAGGTCTGTGTGTGTGCGTGTGTGTGTGCGCGTGTGTGCTCTTATGAAAACACAATGTTCCCTGTCACTTTGAAACCAAAAGGTATTCATAGGCTGGAAATATTTTTATGATTCAAGCAGCGGAAATGTTTGACTCAGGTCAGTCTTTTCCCTGAAACAAATCGGAACCCATATGGACACAATAATAAATGCATACAAGCAAACACTTGATAGCACATCATCTAGCCCAAGTGTATCCTAAAGCCTTGGACACGAGACGGTAATAATGAGATGAGGAGAGAATGATCGATCCGCCCCGGTAATATGAGGTTCAGTGCATGCTGCTCGGACGTCAAGAGGAAACCGAGCTGGTTCTCTACAGGTCCTGTGGTTTCGGTACTTGAAAGGGACGTTCAAAGTCCACACGAAATCCCCTCTGAGACACTCCTTCGGTTCTGGCTGTCCTCTGTGTAGCTGTGCTGAACTTTCTCAGACCTGATCACGCACCCATGGGAAAAGCTTTGTTTCAATAACAGATACTAAGAAATGTGACAAACTACTTTGCTGAGCGGATGGAAGAAAAACCCAAAGGTGGAGTTCAGATGGATGGATGGATTGTATATAGACATAAAAAAAAACATAAATAATAGACTAAAGAAATGGAAAATAACAGAACCATACTCTACATTTACATATATTCTGACATTATACTGTGCATTGATGGTGCAAGTATTAGTTGATGTAGAACAAATTTTGCAATTGATTTGTCCAAGTCATTAACGTTGTCTTGTTCTGCCCTCTCAAATGTGAGGATTTGCTGCATTATTATTATTATTATTATTATTATTATAATTCAATTTTATTTATAGTATCAACTCATAACAAGAGTTATCTCAAGACACTTTACAGATAGAGTAGGTCTAGACCACACTCTATAATTTACAAAGACCCAACAATTCCAGTAATTCCCCCCAAGATCAAGCATTTAGAGCGACAGTGGTGAGGAAAACTCCCTTCAAGGGAGAAACCTGGGACAGACCCAGGCTCTTGGTGGGCGGTGTCTGACGGTGCCGGTTGGGGTGCGATGAACAGTGGCAATAATAGTCATAAAAAAGATAATGGAACTATGACTAGAAATAGTAGTTAGTAGGCGTAGCAGGGCACTGCAGGGCATAGCAGGGCGATAAGTTGAATATTGTTGGGTTTTCCTACAAAACGAGATATTTAAAGATGTTACCTTGGAGTTTGAGAGACTGATTGGCATTGTTGTATTATCTGGCATTTTATAGACTGCTAATCGTAAAAACATAGTCAACAATTATCAGTCAGTGCTGAAGATAAGACCTTCTGAAGTCACGTCTATGTCACGGCATAACCACAACTCTGGGGAAAGGTGATATTATAGTTACGTCTAGGGCTTCCAGAGTTTACTTTGCCCATGCATTTGAAACTACAGAAACTTCATGCTAGCCCACCAGGCTGAAAATAGGGATGAAATGGGCTACCTTTGTCTTCTGGCTCCGCTGCCATTCGCTCGGTCTTTCCCGACCAGCCCAGTCCTTGGTGCAGCGTCAATCACCCTCGACATACAGTAGTTCATTTGTAGATATTTTAAGATGCAGAAAAAACATGAACACAACTTGACGTCACGACAATCCAACACGCAAGTCCTTACTCTCTGAACGTCCCTCAGTCTGCTTCACTTCCGCTTTGTAAGCTCTGTGATGTATGTAAGCCACACCCCCTCAGCCTGGCGGCCAATGGCCAATAAGAAAAACGATTGTGTCGTGACATCTTGCTTACATAAGTCAGTTGTTTCAATGATTTTATTGAAACTGCAATAAAGATATTAAAATATATCTACCTAAAATGCTGTTGAAACAAGAGTTTAGACATCTGAAAAATGTTAAAGCTTGAAGTCTTTTGACCTCCTCTAAACTGTGCTCAATGTGTTCACGTACCCAAGGTGACATGGCAGCTGTGTGTAACCTTTGTCCTAAGAGGTCCCCATCTCATCTGCCACAGCTGCACACTCTGTGGACCAGAGGCCATTTTCTCCCCAGTCGAGGTCATTAGGCCTCAATTTTCCAAAATCTGTCCTTTGAACTCAAGTTGCCACAGCCTGAGGGCTTCAGTCCAGGCACTACGTATCCCTTTGCCTCCCAAAACCCATCGCCAGCTGATGAAGCCACACACACCGTCTCATCTAATTTCTGTTGCTCTCGTGATGTGAGAGCACACCTGCGTTCACGTCATCAAGACCTGGCTCACTCGCACGACAGGCCGCTTTTGGTTCATTACCCGCCGTCTTTCTACTTCCTGAAAGACCCCATGTGCCACACGTAGGCTACAGCGCAGACTTTCTCGATCCTTCAAGGCAAAACGAGGCGCTCTAATTGCACTAAAATTAAGGCAACGTAATTCCAGGCTGTCCGAATATCACCCAGAGGTCAGTGGATGTAGCTGGGGGTAAAGAAAAGCAATGACATAATGTGAGCGGATGTGCCTCTCTTTTCTTAGTTCTGCAGGGGAAACTGGTGATGAGAAGCCATGTGAAAAATTAAGAGGTGGACCCCGGCTTTGTTGATATAAGCTGCATTCTTACGCTATGTCCTTTGTGTATTTCTGTACATTCACACAGATGTTTCTAGTGCTGCACAGATTAATCGATTAGTTGTCAACTATTAAATTTATCGCCAACTATTTTGATCATCGATAAAAGGAAAAATTCTCTGATTCGAGCTTCTTAAATGTGACCATGTTCTAGTTTCTTCTCTCCTCTGTGACAGTAAACTGAATATCTTTGAGTTGTGGACAAAACAAGACATTTTAGGCCGTCAACTTGGGCTTTTGGAAACACTGATCCACATTTTTCACAATTTTCTGACATTTTATTGACCAAACAAGTAAATTAATTAATTAAATAAATGAATGTTTAAAAGTGCTAACCTGCACCCGTGCTAGCAGCTCTGTGAGGCTGTACTTTCAAACAACAATGCATTAAACTACGATCCCCAATTCCAAGTTGGGACGTTGTGTAAAACGTAAATAAAAACAGAATACAATGATTTTGCAAATTCTTTCCAACCTATATTCAGTTGAATACACTACAAAGACAAGATATTTAATGTTCAAACTGATAAACTTTATTGTTTTTTTGCAAATATTCACTCATTTTGAATTTGATGCCTGCAACATGTTCCAAAAAAGCTGGGACAGGGGAAACAAGAGACTGGGAAAGTTAAGGAATGCTCAAAAAACACCTGTTTGGAACAGTCCACAAGTGAACAGGTTAATTGGAAACAGGTGAGTGTCATGATTGGGTATTTAAAGGAGCATCCCCAAAAGGCTTAGGCAAGGATGGGGTGAGGTTCACCACTTTGTGAACAACTGCAGTTTAACAGTAACAGTTTAAGAAAATCGTTTCTCAACGTACAATTGCAAGGAATTTAAGGAATCCATCATCTACAGTTCATAATATCATCAAAAGATCCAGAGAAAACCAACAATCATTATGTAAAGGATATTACCATGGGGGCTCAGGAACCCTTCGGAAAACCATTGTCAGTTAACACAGTTCGTCGCTACATCTACAAGTGCAAGTTAAAACTCTACCATGCAAAGAGAAATATTATTATATATAACACCAAGAAACGCCGCAGGCTTCTCCGGGCCCGAGCTCATCTGAGATGAACTGACACAAAGTGGAAAAGTGTGCTGTGGTCTGACGAGTCCACATTTCACTTTGTTTTTGGAAATCATGGACGTCATGTCCTCCGGGCCAAAAAAGAAAAGGACCATCCAGATTGTTATGAGCGCAAAGTTCAAAAGCCAGCATCTGTGATGGTATGGGGGTGTGTTAGTGCCCATGGCATGGGGAACTTTCACATCTGTGAAGGCACCATTAATGCTGACCATATTCACCCTTAGTTAAAGGGTAACTTTGGGTTTTTTCAACCTGGCCCTTTTTTTCCTATGACTTTGTGTCTAAGTGACTGATGGGAACAACATTTTTTGAAATTGGTGCTGCAGTTGGCAGCGGTGAAACAAGCTGCAATGAGATAATTTTTGTTTAACATGAAACAGCCCCATAATCACAATTTTATCATTGTAAAACACACTTCATTCAAAGTCAACCGAAACAAAAATAAAATAAATAATAATAATAATAAATTGGTTCGTCTTACCACTACTCCAACAATCGCCACTCTGGTTTAGTTGAAATAAACCCTTAATTCACCCTTTTATATGTGACAATATGCTGGCTCTATACACGCTAAAAGTACTGTTCATTTACATCGCGTCTGGTGGGTTTGGTGATGGTGATTTCACAGCTTCATGTTAAACAAAAAGGATCTTACTCTTTAACAAAAAGGTCTACCTCTGTAGGGATAGACCTTTCCATAATAATATAAGAATAATAATCTGAGCCTGTCAGTGGCAAAAACAGCGCATTTGTCTTGTCCAGTTACATTGCAGCCCTGTTCTCGGCGGCCGGTTACAGTGTTCTTGCTTAATACTTGACCAATTTCAACGATCAGTCACTTAGACACCAATGCATGGGAAATGGGGTCCAGGTCAAAAAGAATAACGAGCATTCTAACATTAGCCAATTAGCAGTGAACACAAAGTGCATCAGTTTTGCATGTATTTTAGTCATGAAACAAAGTATTGGTCAATTCATTTATTAATTAATTGACAAATCATTTCAGCACAAGACGGATTGAAAAACTGCATCGGAAACGCAGACTCTTCCTAGTTTCAGAGTGGCTGTATTCCCCCCGGTGCTGACTCCAGCCTCTGAGCACTGACACCAGACTGCCCGGCCAGACGGAGTCCGCTGGCAGAATGAAGCAGCTACCGCTACCGAGTCTCCACTGCTGTTTAACTGAGAGAGTCTGGTAGAATCATTTTGGTGTGTTATTACTAAGTGTGTGCATGTGCAGTAAATGTGTGTGCTGTAATATTTAAGTAGCTAAAAGAAAAAGGTCCCCATGGCCTTACAAATTACAACTTTACGGAGAGTTTTTGACAGTTGGCTGACTTTTAAACGCTGTCGGAATCGGAAGTCGAGACATTTAAGTCACATTTAAATGAGAGAGAAGTAGGTTGTGATCAATTCAGAGCAGCACATCGCCGCAGCCCCTGTTTGAGAACCTGGAGACGCTCAAAATGAGAGGAAAATGTGACATCATGAGGCATACCATAAGTCAAGACAGAACGTTTGTGGTTGGACATGTTTTTCAGTAGTTAACAGAAGCCTGAGTCGCGTGTGCCTGCCTCCTTTGTGAATCATCTCTGTGTGACAATATTCATTTTCTGTTTTACAGTTTTTGTTTTGGTGGAGGATTTTAGTTGATTTTGTTGACGCAAATTTTTATTTAGTTTTTGGCGGGGGTTTTGTTTTTCCACTTGCGCCAGATCTTGTGGTTTTCGCGTGACGAAAGTCCGCGAGCACCGCTTTTTCCGGAACGGGGTGAACAGACTCGGCCAATAGGTCCTTGAGTTTCCACCGCATAACAACAATGTTACAATTTGTCTAATCGGGGGTATTTAAGCTAAGTAAACTATCACTCTTCAGGATTTCATCTGCAGCCACAGCCCAGTCATGCAGACTTCTTATGCAAACCATTTGTGTGCGGTCGAGAGTGGGTGTGGGCAGGCCAGCCAGTGGACATGACAGGGGGATTGGATAACTCCGAGGGAAAAGTCTGGGATGCAGAGAGTGAGAGGTCTTGGCAAGAAGCTGGAAACCACACGCAGCTTGCGTGATTGTGGTTCTCTCACAGACTTCTCTGCTGTTCCCTCTTCACTTCCTCTCGCAGCTCTCTGAAGCACCTGCATGCCTCGCCGCTTGCTCTTTGTGACCTTTGAACTCGGCCAGAGAGACGGTTCATATGTTCCGTTTGGCTCTACTCCAGCGTATTAGATTTCAGATGGAAGACTGTGAATGTTGAAGTGACGTCTTTCAGTTTAGGACTCATTTTGACAGGGTAGTGTTGTCTCAAATCCAAATCGAGTGGCGCACAGCAGTTAAGCACTGACTGGAAAATACCGTCTTCTACTGTCACCTGACAAAATATAAACCGGCTTGCTTTCTCACTATCCACCTACAGTATAGTGGGACTTATTGAAGAGGAAAAAAAACATGTTTAAGTTACATTTGTACAGCTCAGTGTTCACGGTTTCAATCGCAACAGCTGCATCTTCCTCAGCCGCCATTTTCACAAGTTTAAAAGTACGTAGTGGTCCTGCAGTTTCCACTACGTAGCAAAGATGGCGACCGTTGTGGGTGAGTAGTGTCCAGCGGAGACTAAAGGCTCTGACACACCAACCACCAATCAGATTGGTCATTGAGTCCGACTGCCCGCCCTCCAATTCAACATGTCAAATCGGCCTAAATGAAGGCCGACGGCTCCTCTGACTGACGACGGTACAGAACACAGCGAACAGACTCGAGTCACCGACCTCGCCAGACTGTCCGACGGCCAGTAATCGGGTTGGTGTGTCAGCGCCTTAAGCCTCTGAGGGCGTCTGGAGTGTCTGTTAGACCTGCAGTCATAGGGATAGGTGCTTCTCACTTATGAACAAGACGCTTTAGAGGAAATACTCAAACTACGAAATTAGGAAAATACTTGACAAGTATAAACTGGGCTAGCTGCTAAGCTAACATGGAAGCAACAAGACTCCACCACCAAAATGTCCTAGTAATGTAGAACAAAGTACATTTACTCCATGAAGTATGGATTTGTGGTACATGTACTTTAATTTCAATCCGCTTTTTAGCCTACTTATGCTTCGCTATAATTCAGAGGTAAATATTGTACTTTTTTCTACTACATTCTGTACAATTAATATTTACTTTACCGGACTAAGATTTTACTGCCCAAGTGTTAATAGATAATACAGTAAAAAAACAACAGTAAAATGCTACTTATTAATTAATGCATAATAGTTCAATATAATTGTATAACACTCAAAGTAACTTTTCCTCTAAGTACATTTTGGTAAAAAAACTTGCATACTTTTACTCACAGTGAGACATTGCTACTTATACTGACGTAAAGGGTCTGAATACTTCCAGCATTTTGAAAATCCAACGTGCTGGAGCCAATGCTAAAAAATGCGTATGTCATGTGTCACTGTCCTTCTACTTACTGCACTATAGATGCAGGTTCATGCAGTACCGGGCCTTAAAATTGAACAATACAATCTGGTGCAAATGGGCACACAAATACCAACACTACCTTTTATTCGTGAGGTCCTGTTACTACTTACCTTACCTAACTCCTCCATCTCAGTTTCCTGCATTGATTTAGGATCATAACTGGCCTCATAAATGTTAGAGAGGGGGACATGAGAGCCAAAATCCAGACCCAGCCAGCAAGTTTTAATGGTACAGGTTTATAATGAAACACTCCTTGAGCCTTTCTCCCAAAGCGCTGACGTTATCCACTGGACACACGCGCATATTAAAAGCGCACGCTATTTATAAAGTGTGGGACAATCAGTCAGGAGTTGAGTTCAGGAGTTGAGAGGATGTGGAAGGCTGTGTGTTTGTGTGTGTGTGTGTGTGTGTGTGAGTGAGAGAAAAGTGCTCCAAAATGCCCGCCACCCGGAGGTTCATCTGCCTTGCTTACACTGTGGAGTTTTGTCATGAGGGCTTTTGGTCGTTTGAGCGGATGAGTGGAGCGCTGTGTTGTTGTAAAGAGCAGATGTTTTGAGGTCACTGCTTCTCGATCCGCCTCCCTGCAAGTGTTGACACTTGTGGGTAGGAGCCATACTTAATGAGGGAATCATGATGTGTGGGTTGTGGCCCATAGGAAACACACAACGAGCGCCATTGCCGTTTATATCCTTGAGCTCCGAAGATTAGCTATAACAGCACCCTGCAGCGTCTGATCAATCCCAACTCTTGTTTTGAGGTTTGGGCAGGGACATTTTTCGTGTCCGTGAGATATTTTAAGACACACAGAAGGAGATACCGTAGCATTTTACCTAGGGCTGTGCAATTAATCGAATTTTCCTCGCAATTTCAGCTCCTAACGATCACAAAAACAATTATTTTGCACAGTAAACTCTTGTTTTACATCGTGTTCTGAAGGGGAATTCAAAAAGTTCAATGGGAAAAGTATGATGGTAAATTTCACAGTTCAAGGTGTTTTCACTGTTAATTTGTTTTACTGTTTTTAAAGTTCAATAAATGCAACATCTTTCCAAAAGTCGACAAGTAATCGTGTTATATACTCGTGATTTCAATACTGACCAAAATAATTGCGATTTTTATAATCGCGCAGCCCTATTTCAGGGGTATCCATGTTGTTCATCTCTGGTCAGCATTGCCTCCACCTGCTACGCTCTAATGATTTTCTTTTTCTGATTTGAAGTTCAAATATTCCCATGTGTGGTCACCACTGCCGGTCTGTGGCATCTGGTTACCACTCTCACCCAGGAGGCTACTTTCAACATTCCTGCACTGTCCAGCCAATGAGCACACACAAATGATGTCATTTCCTGCTCTAGGGGCTCCTGCCAGTAGATCCTAGATCGCACACAAAACAAGTGTCGGCGTCAATACGGGCAAACCGAGCCGGCGGTAACGCTTATGCTTTAACACCAGTCAACAGACGTACATACACTCTCGGTTGCCAGCGAAGTTCATCATTTCTTACCAATTTTGGATCACATTCCTGTTGGAATAAGTATGATTGTGTAGTTTTTGGTTAAGAAGCCTTTATTGGTGATTCTGCTGGTGGAATGTAACTAAGTGCATTTACCCCAGTACTGTACTTAAGTACAAATTTGAGGTACTTGTACTTTACTTGAGTCTTTTCTTTTCATGCCACTTTCTACTTCTACTCCGTTACATTTCAGAGAGAAATATTGTACTTTTTACTCTACTACATTCATCTGTTACAGCTTTAGTTACTAGTTACTTTACACATTTAAGATGCACACAAAACACATTACGATTAGCCGATTAAACTCTTAGTTGATTTACATCACAGTTTTGATAGTTTCTAAAAGGATTTTTCTGCATTGAGTACTTTTAACACTTAAGTACATTTTCCTGATGATGCTTAAATACTTTTACTTAAGTAACAAGTTCAATGACTTTTACTTGTAACAGAGTATTTGTACAGTGTGGTATTTGAGTGGTCATTCCACTGCTACGCGTAGCTACATGCTAACGTCGGGGAAACATGTTGCATTGGTTGCGATGTTGTTAATTTCTCCCCAATTTTGAATCTCGCTGCTTCTGGAACATGTCCAGTTGTGTAGTTTTTGGTTTAGAAGCATTTATTTGGGATTTATTCCGGTAGAGAGTGCCGCTGTACTCCGTTACAGTCAGTCTTCGACTGCAATGATGGACAGGAAGCCTGAAGTGTTGACGCCTGCGCAGTATGCTCGCGGGTTGACGTCGGCGTGTCTATCAGGTGCGATCTAGGATTTTCCCTCCTGCTCTTTCCTTCGTGGCAAACAGGATGTTTTTTAGTCCAGCAGACGGTATCTCAAACATGACTCAGGTTAGTCTTGATCTGATACCTCTGAGTGTTCCCTCCTGAAGCGATGGTGCACTGGTCAGGAGCGTTACAGACTATCTCCCAAATGGACTTTCAGTGTTTCCCAGAGCCTAAAAATACACGCTGATGAATTATGGTTGATGCACAAGATGGCACGCAATGCTTCGACAGCTGCGAGCCGGCCCCTCGTCTTTAATCTTGTCTCATTTCTTACGCCTCATCTGCTTGGACAAAACGCTCTCAGAGGAGCGTCGTGCAGAGATGAAGTCGTCATTTGTCAGTTGTAACTGTTATCTGGACCCAGCAGCACTAACACATGGAAAAGCCAATGACTTAATGCATCACAGAGGCTTAAAGGGCCCTTGTTTCTGCCAACGTGATTGGTGGATGCTGAGACAGCAGTAAACATGAACCAGCATCTGTAGCTCTTCTGATGGCTGATGAACTCTGTGTGTGAAATGAGCCACAGCAGGAACTCGGGGAATACAGTCTGGTTTTCATTTTTTTGTGCCTCTGCTGCCATCTGCTGCTGAAAAGGAGAAATGTTCTCCTGTAACAGACATTCTGTTTGTGTAGCAGACTTGAGAAATAACTAATATCCATTGGGCTAGAGTGCTGTCACTTGGCTGCCTGCTCTGCCAATCTTCCAAGCCCTTGTCACATGACCAATTAATGTTTCCATGACGACTATCCAAAATTCTGACACCATGGAACCAGCACTGAAATTGTTTTTGTTTTTTTAAAGTGGCAGACTGAGCCTTTAAGGTCCTATGACATGGTGCTTATTGGATGCTTTTATATAGGTCTTAGTGGTCCCCTAATACTGTATTTGGTCTTGACCAACTGCCACTTTGCTTGTTTGAAAGCCATGATGTGTCTCTCTCTCTCTCTCTCTCATGGGTGGGCCAAATTCTCTGAATGGGCAAAGCAGAGAAAGGGGAGGTAACCTTGCTCCTTATGACCTCATAAGGAGAAGATTCCTGATTGGTCCATCTGAGCTTTCATTTTCTCAAAGGCAGAGCAGGATACCCAGGGCTCGGTTTACACCTATCACCATTTCTAGCCACTGGGGGACCATAGGCAGGCTGGGGGAACGCATATTAATGTTAAAAAACCTCAAAGTGAAATTTTTACGAAGAAAATGTGTTTTGTATTCAGATATACAATTTGTTTAAAATGAATGTAATGTTTTATTTAGCAGAATTACATTATGCTGTTATATCCTATCCAATATTTCCTATATTTCTAAGCCTATTTTCTGTGCTGCATTCTGATAAAATGATAAAATTTGAGCATGTTGTAATCTGGGAACTGTTTGGACGAGTGCGAGATTACTGACATGTACAATAGTAAGATCATGTGCACTCTATAGACTTGTTGAACTTCCTCCGACTTCCAGGATGTGTGATCGTGGAGTAATTCAGACTCCCAGAGGAGGAAACAAAAGGGCCGAAGCAGCCGCTTCCTCCTGGATAAAAAAAGCAACCTTTTAAATTTAGTGCAGCGAGGGTGGTTGTATTTCTACAGCTGCTGGAGGAGTTAGTGTGTGTGTGTGTGTGTGTGTGTGTGTGTGTGTGTGTGTGTGTGTGTGTGTGTGTGTGTGTGTGTGTGAGAGAGAGCGACATTAATTTGCTCAGATGTTCTTGAATAAGCCACGTTTGAAGGATTTTGTGTTGTCACAGAAGCACCCATCACTTTCTGGTCATCATGTAACGTAACGCTAATCATTCTCTGTACACCAAGTGAAAGCTGCCTTGGAAATTTGCTGATCTGTAATGCCTTTATAAGCAGCTGTCTGATACACATTGTACAATCATCCATCCCACAGTAACTAAAGAAACAGGTTCTCGGCTCCCAACCCCACAGAGGAGTATCCATACCTTGTAGTGAACACGTTAGTCTTCCAGGAAGGGGTGTGTGTGCGTGTGTGTTCAGACGGGGAATACTGCAGCAGACTAATTACAGGTTTCTTTTCATCCCCAATGACATCCTGCTAATGCTACCCAAACACTGGAAGTCAAATGGTTTAACAATTAACTATATCTGTTTGTCAAACTCTCTTTTATACGGAAGCCAAGAATGGACAATTCTTTTTTTAATGCTGTTATCGTGGGTTAATTTCATATTCACAAGAAAACAAAAGGTTGTTTTCCTCTTATTCCTCTTGGGCGCAGGGGCAAAAATAAAACGTCATCAACGGGACATCGCTGGACATGCATCTTGCACTGCGACACACATTTAAGCTTTGGTCAAGAACACATATTACTGGGACTATAGGGCTGTAACAATCGATTATTTTCATAGTTGATTAATCTGTCACTTATTTTCTCGATGAATCGGTTAGTTGTTTGGTCTCTAAAATGTCAGAAAATGGTAAAAAATGTGGATCAGTGTTCCCCAGAAAGCCCAAGATGACGTCCTCAAATGTCTCGTTTTTTCCACAACTCAAAGATTTTCAGATTATTATTGTCACAGAACATATTCACATTTAAGAAGCTGGAAACGGATGCATCAATTATCAAAATAGTTGGTGAATAATGTAATAGTCGACTAACTGGGACCATTAGAGAAAATTGCAGATGAACATTTAATACCCTGGAATTTACATTATAGACATGGCTGCTGTCTGTTTATCCCTGAAACAATGTGGCCACAATTTGTCCAGATACGGTCCGTCCATATACAGGTCATAACCTTGTTCAGTGAGTAATTGACTATGTTTACATGCAGCCAATAACCCGTTCAAAACCGGAATATTAGCAATAACCCGGTCGCGCACGGCTATGCCGAATATGCTACCTGGGTTACCCCCTTTTCTAACCCGAAATTTTGGTCATGTAAAGGCGTATCTGCGCATGTTCTATTCGCAAGGAATCTTGGTCTTTTGAGTAGAGGAACTTCTTGTATGTGCCAGGAAACATAGTTATAATAATTATATACTATAATATATATATCAATGCAGAAAACCTGCGCGCAGTATACCGGAAGTAAACAAGAAGTAGAGGTAAACATGGCGAGACGCCACAATAATGCCCCAGCATTTGTCCTGACCTGTACACTCAAACCAGCACATAGATCAAAAAAAAAAAATATATATATATATATATATATATATATATATATATATATATATATATATATATATATATATATATATAAATATAAATAAATAAAATAAATAAAATAAATAAAATAAATAAATAAAATTAATAACAATTGCATGTATTCTGAAGATATTGAACTAAGGCATTTTTAAACATTGGAAAGGAAGTCAAAGAATGAATTGAAATTGGAAGGTTATTCCACTCAAAAGGTGCTTTATGTTGAAATGCATATCTTCCTATTTCTTTATTGATTCGAGGAATGAGAAAATAAATTTGGTTATTGTGTCGCAAGTTATAAAATGAACTAAATTAAATTAGATATTGTTTTGAATAAGTAGGATAGTCCATATAAATACATTTAAAAATAAATTGTAACCAATGAAAACGCCTTCAATCTGGTAGAGTCAGCCAGGACAGTTGATGGTACATTTCGTAATGGTGTGTTCTGTAGGGGCAGCGGAGAATAAATCTACACAGGGTATTGTAGGCAGTGTTAAGAGACTGAAGGCAGGAGGCTGTAGTATTTTGATATACGATATCGGCATAATCCAAAATTGGCAATAAAAGTTGAGAAACAATTCTTTTTCTGACAGGGAAATTAAAACAGTTAATTGATTGGTATAAAATTCTAAGTGAGCAGTTAAGCTTATTAGTTATATTATGTACATGAGTGCTAAAAGAAAGATCAGAGTCAAGCCAAAGGCCAAGATACTTGACCTGCCTAGTAGGTTTTATGGGAGTTTGATCAAGAAATTTTATTTTTAGTGAGTTTTCAAGTAAAAGATTCAGCTTTTTTTGAAAAAGCATTGCATATGATTTTGATTTATTAAGTAGAAGCTTGTTGGACAATAGCCATCACTGGACAGAATCAAAACCATTTTTTAATGTAGTACTGATGTCATAAATATTAGGTTTGGAACAATAAATGACATGTCATCAGCATAAAGTTGGATATTGCATTCAGTGCAGCTACGCGGAAGATCATTGATAAATATCGAAAAAAGTAAAGGCCCGAGAGAGGAACCTTGAGGAATTTCTCTGTCAATGCCAGTGAAATTAGATATGCTGCCACCAAAGGACACACACTGACGACGATTGTGCAAATAAGAATTGAACCAAAGCAAAGAAGAAGTAGACAGACCAACAGAGTACAATTTGTCTAAGAGTAGATAATGATCGACTGAGTCAAGTGCTTTAGTAAGATCTAAAAATAATGCACCTGTAGACATACGATTATCAAAACTCGAAAACACATCATTAGTAAATTTTAGAAGTGCTGTAGTAGTAGAAAAATATTTTCTGAATCCAGATTGGCATTGAGATAATAGGTTATTGTCAGATAAATAATTCGATAACTGGAAAAAGATTATTTTCTCAAACACTTTTACAACACTATTGATGATTGAGATGGGTCTGTAGTTATTAATATTTTCAGGATCGCCACCCTTGTGAAGTGGGATAACTTTGGCACATTTCCAGGCTAACGGAAATTTACAAGAAGAGAACGACAAATTAAAAAGTGAGGCCAATGGCACTGCTAGTACCTGAGAACCAATTTTAATAAATTTATTCTCAATGCCATCTGGACCAGCACCACTGATAGAGGACAGTTCACTTATGGCCCTTTGCACATCAGCTGGACAGACCTCAGTAAATGAAAAAGAACTGCCTGACTGGGAACAATGGACCGGATCAAGTTGAAAAGTAGAAGTTTGTACATGTGGTGCTAGGGAAAAATGCAAACTAAAGGCATTAGCAATGGTAGCTGGATCATCTATACTTTCATTATTCAGGTTCAAATTAGTTGTAGCCCGCCCAGATCTCCCAAGTACATCATTAACCTGCTTCCAGAATCGTCGTGGGTTTTTAAAATCATTCATTAATCGTTTGTATTCTTCCCAGTCAGCAGTGTATTTTGTACGTCAAAATTTGTACCAAGCCCTATATCTCTGTTTGAAGAGATTAATAAGGTCTCCCATGTATACCCATGGTAAGTGACTACCTTTAACTTTAACCGTGGTCCAAGGAGCATGCTTGTTTATAACATTCTGAAGCTCAGTATATAGAAAATTCCATGCATCATCAATAAATGGAATTAAATTGAGCCTGTACCAATTAATTTGTTGCAAATCATCAATAAATTGGTCACTATTGAAGAATTTAGTTTGCCTTATCTTGATAAATTTAGGAGGGAGATGTGGCTTCATAATTTTCCAAATACAATAAATCATGTGGTGATCACTAAAACAGTCTGGTAGAACCCCATATTTAATTATTCGTTCAGGGTGAGAAACTAGGGCCCAATCCAAAAGAGATTTAGAGGTAAGAGTAAGTTTTGTGGGCTCAGTTATAAGTTGAGTCAAATTTAAACTATTAATCATATTTCTTTCAGAAAGTGCTGATGAATGAAGCGAATTAATGTTAAAAATCACCCATCAATATCATTTCCTTATTAGAAGCTAAGGAAGATGCAGTAGAAATAATATTTTTAATTGATTCAAGTTTGGGAGAGTTAGGCGGTCTATAAATATTTCCAATAATTAACTGCTTTTTTTCATGAAGAGTGATTTTGATAAATAATCCTTCAAAATGTACAGGAATCTCATTAGGAACCATAAGTTGAGAATTTAAATTTGATAATACATAAGTGGCTACTCCGCCTCCCCTCGTGCTTCTGTCCGATCTAAACAGTTTATAGTTGTCTATACTAATATCGGCGTCAGAGATGTTGCTGGTAAGCCAAGTTTCAGATAACGTAATAATATTTGGATTATTATATGTCAGCCACGCTCGTTGTTGGTCGATTTTGGGGAGTAGACTTCTAATATTCAGGTGTATAATGTAAAGACCTTTACCCATATTTATCAGAGAGAAAAAAAAAAATTAAAATACAGTGACTAGTGAAGAGATCTATGTGAGTACATATTGCAAAATAAAAAAGAAGGTGGGTGAGCGCCATGGGAGTCAACACACACACACAAAACCATATACACACAAACACTCTACAAAAACAAACAAGTAAACATGCAAAAACATTAACAAAAGATATGAAACGAAAGAAAAAAGAAAAAGATCCGA
Source organism: Perca flavescens (assembly GCF_004354835.1). NCBI lineage: Eukaryota > Metazoa > Chordata > Actinopteri > Perciformes > Percidae > Perca > Perca flavescens. Next base: position 4,407,094 of record NC_041351.1, read on the forward strand.
GTCTCAGTCTGAAGATAAAAAAAAAAAAAACGGGAACAAAAATAAATAAAAATCGTCGGTGAAGGCATGCGTCAGTAAGCATGACCTTGCGACAAGTCGCAAAGCACCACAGTTTACGGCAAATAAAGATTCAGGAATTGACTGCAGGATAAGAGAGTTACAAAGTTAGTAGTATAAGAAGTATTAGGAGAAATGCAAATCAAAGAATGGTTGTACATTGATAAATGCAGCGGCTGGAAATAATCGTAATTTTTAAATATCACGCACCAATATATTCTGAGTTTGAGTAGGCTGGCATTCAAATTTCACATGTGCACAGATGATGTTAAAACTGCCCTTTTTAGAGCCTACAACTCCACTCCCCAGCCCACTTGTGGTGCAGCTAGTAAGGCAAAAATGAGAAAGCTTCAGGTGGCATTTAGTCATATGTATGTATAATGTAATTATAATGGCTTTAACTGAGCCCACACACGGTCAGTGGCGGTTTTAGGCACGGGCGAAGCGAGCAGTTAAAAAAAATCCTCGAAGCGGTTTCTACTGTATTATCTACCATTTCACCGTGTGGGGAATTGGCAAATTGGCGCCCCTGCTTGCTGCGAAGATGCCGTGCACAGAGAGGCTGTGTGAGAAGGGGGAGGGGAGGGGGGAGCGGGGGACAGTTCACCTCTGGGTTGAACGGCTTGCTGGGCATAGGCCCCGATCCCGTGGGTGCTCCGCTAATACTGAGCACCCACGAAGCTGATTGCAGTTATGTGTCAGTTAAACTTTTCTTCTCCAGTCCTATCCTGAGTTGAAAGATAACCTACTTTACAGCTTTATTATGGAGTTGATAGGCGTGTGTGTTTGTGTCGTCCGTCTGAAATGCAAAAAAAATGTTTAAAGGGCGTGCTACCGTGAGCACCCACGGAGCAAAACATAAATCAGCGCCTAAGTTGTTTGGTCTCCCAAATGTAACGGTCCGGACAGGGGGGGAACGGGGGACCACGAGCCTCCTTGAGCTCATCACTTTTCTGCATGATAAGGATCTATTGGAGATCTACCCCAACTTTTGGACTCCTCTCAGGATTGCACTTACTCTGCCAGTCAATGTGGCTCCAGCAGAGAGGAGCTTTACCAAACTAAAGTTGATCAAGTCGTACCTGAGGTCAACCATGTCCCAGGAACGGATCACTGGCCTCGCTGTCATCAGTGTCAATCACCCAATAGGGGAGCAGATTTCATACGATGACATCATTGATGATTTTGCATCAAGGAAGGCCAGAAAGGTCAGGTTTTAGTTTGTGTTTTCTGTTCTTAGTGCTGTAGTGTGATAATTAGATTCTCTTTAGTGTGTTTTCACATTTGTGTGATGAAGGATTTGTGCTATTTATTCTATATTTTATTTGCCTATTCTTAATATTTTATATTATTGTTGCTCTCTGCTCTTGTTACATTTTTATATATATCTGATTGTATATATTTTCGGCACATTTGTATTTATTATGTGTGTGTGTGTGTGTGTGTGTGTGTGTGTGTGTGTGTGTGTGTGTGTGTGTGTATGTAACAACATAAGTGAAAGAGAAAATTATATTTCTCAATTGCACAAATCCTTCATTAGAACATTTGAAAAACACACTTACACAATCTCCACCTCCAACATTTTCAAAAGACAATAAATACAATTCTGCACAAAATATGACTGTATAAGTTATCAGAACTTCAAATAAATATACACTATAATATAGTAATTCTGCAATATTACAATAATATATATTGGGGGGGGGCGCTCTAAGGGGGTCTCGCCCTGGGTGTAATTCAATGTAGAACCGCCACTGCACAAGGTACACTTTTTGCTTTTGGAAACACTGGAACACATGTCTGAATGTGTTTTAATCACTTTGATATGATATTCAATATAATAATGTAACTTTATGGTCTGTGTAGTTGTGTTTTCCATATGGTTGTACTGATATGGACCCGTGTGTCTCAACAAGTGCACCAGCCGCAGCGAGCAGGGTCAGTGGCTTTGTCCCTGAACAACAAACACATGACTGGAACTGATGTTGAAAGTGGCTTCTGCTTTCGCTTTCGCTTTCGCCACGAGGTGAAAAAGGAGAACAACTCTGAGGTAATTTAAGCCTCGCTGGATCTCACCGAGACTGTGTGCAGGTCATGACATACCTTTGTTTGTTTGACTGCTGGATTTCACCACCGGCTGTCTACTGACCAAATGTCCCGTCCCTCCGCCCTGGCTGCGGCCGTCCTGGCCTTCTCTGGATGCTGGTGCATATGTGCAGCTGATGTCGGGGATTTTGCTCCGTGCCTGCAGTTCTTCTACAAGTCTTGGCCTCCCAAAGGTCTGGCGGGGACCCCGATCTGCCAACGTTATTACAACCAGTACCGCTTCGCCACACTGTACAGTCGGCCGCGGCGCTCTCCGTGGTTCTCGGCCTATGTGTACTCGGTCCCGGCAGGAAAGAGACCCACCGCGTGTTGGAAGTTTGAGCCCCAGGTGAGCATATTTCAACATTGGGTTGAATGATTTATAGATTAGAAACGTTTCACTGTTATGCTTCCCATTAAAGAAGGTAAAATGTGTCTGTTTAGTCTTTATATTTAGAGTCGAAACAGTCCAAAGAAGATCTAATTACGTCTTCAGGTTTTGATTTAATGCACTAGTCACATTATTATCTAGTTCACTTTTATGACTGTTTCACTTTGTCCTAACTGCTATACCATGTTATATATGTTCAAAAAGACATTCTCTTCAAGAAGAAAAAGCATCAGTTATATAATAGGCTATGTATTATTATGTAATATAATGCTATTACAGTAAGTAACTAGAAAATGAGGAAACGAGCCCCAGTAAAAGGAGAACCGTCTCATTTGTGTGTTCATGGTCCGTCAACTCTCCAAAGAATACTTTATTGTTCATATTTTTAGGTTTAAGAAGCCATGATGAACAGTAATCTGGTACACTGCATGGCCAAACGTATTTGGACAGCATTTGTTTGATTTGATTTATTTTGGATTTGACAAACAACATAATCCAAAGGATGGCATGTTAAAGTGTTACAGTACAGGCCAAAAGTTTGGACACACCTTCTCATTCAATGCGTTTCCTTTTTATTTTCATGACTATTTACATTGTAGATTCTCACTGAAGGCATCAAAACTATGAATGAACACATATGGAATTATGTACTTAACAAGAAAGTGTGTAATAACTGAAAACATGTTTTATATTTGAGATTCTTTGCTTTTTTATTAATAAGGGAAAAACTTATTTACTAATTAACCCTGACAAAGCACACCTGTGAAAGTAAAACCATTTCAGGTGACTACCTCATGAAGCTCATTGAGAGAACACCAAGGGTTTGCAGAGTTATCAAAAAAAGCAAAGGGTGGCTACTTTGAGGAATCTAAAATATAAGACATGTTTTCAGTTATTTCACACTTTCTTGTTAAGTACATAATTCCATATGTGTTCATTCATAGTTTTGATGCCTTCAGAGAGAATCTACAATGTAAATAGTCATGAAAATAAAGGAAACGCATTGAATGAGAAGGTGTGTCCAAACTTTTGGCCTGTACTGTATTTCCAACATGGTCCTTGGTGTTAAAGCATGCAACACATAACAAAGCCCTTTTTCAGGTCAAGAACAATAACATATAATACAGATCATCCAGGGTTTAAAAGCATTCTAAAATCGGAGAATCATAAATCACATAAAATAATCAGTCTACTGTAATTCAAAAATATTGGCTACTCTATTCCATAAAAAAGCCTTAACCTGATGTCTGAAAGCCCCTCTGGTAGAGCATATTGTGTGAAAGCAGCTTCATTCTTTGAGCCCGTCTTCCTCTGACTTACACAGTGAATCATGAGATCTGTATGACATGCAGTCCACTTTAAAACTATACTATCACTTGTTCCTCCCACCCTCCGATGAACAGCTAGCCTACCCAGGAGCCGAGGGCAGCATGATCCCCTTCCCTCCGGGCCCTGTGGACCAGAACGTGGTGGACAGCCAGGCGGTGGAGCTGGACTACATCAACTCCACCTATTCCCGTGGCCACATGAACCCAAGCCTCCACCACCAGAGCCACGAGGACCGCGCCGCCACCTTCACCCTTACCAACGTGGTTCCTCAGAAGGCAGGCTCTAACGACGGGCCCTGGGAAGTCCTGGAGTGGACCATCAACAAAACCTTGGAGGCCTACTGTCTCGGAGAGGCTTACGTAGTGACCGGCGTCATCCCTTACCGGATCGACGAGCGCTGGCTCAAGGATCATCGCGTGGCCGTGCCCGAGTACATTTGGTCCGCCTACTGCTGCCCGAACTACAACAACAGTCTTCCAGAAGAACTGAAGGATGCTTTCCCCACGTACGCAGCCATCGGCCGCAACGACCGCAACAGCAGCGAGGAGATTGTGCCCGTCAGCCAGACGGCTAAGAAACAGTTCAGAGGATATGATGTCAGACAAATGCCGCTGGAGACACTCGAGGTGTATCTGAAGGACCGGTTCAACACTGTAGTCAGTGTTTTCTACGAGCAGTGCGGATAACATCTATACAATAATTAGATCTTTGACGTGTTAATGCTTATTTCAGTTACTTAAGCCTTAATCTAGACCTTTTCACAGTCATAACCATTACAAATTGCCCAAAGTTGATTTCCTGTCCAGGGTATGGCTACGTTCACACCGCAAGTCTTAATGCTTAATTTGGATTTTTTTTTCACAGATACGATTTTTTTAGTTTTGCTGTTCACATTACCTTTTTAAAATGTATATCAGATTCCAGTGTGAACTGTTCGCGGTTTCGAACTGACCCGCATGCACAAAAGACCAATAACAATGACATCAGACGCAGCACGCTGTTGCACTAAAGTTAGGGAGGTTATGGAGGAAGTAAGCATTTTCGTTTTTTATTTCAAAATGTTTGTGTAATGGCAGCCGTAACATTAATGATCAGGTGCTGAGGAGAAGAATGAAGAGAAAGCGAGCCAAATTGGCTATTTTGGCCTTTTGTGGGGTTATGGCTGCTAATTCACTCTATTGACTTGCTGTTCTCCAGTTTGTAGGCCTAGTCAAGTTTTTAATTTTACCGTCTGTGTCCAGGGCTAACCTCCCGCCGGAGCATAATTGTGACAAATGTTGATGTAGATTGACGTAAAAGTCACATCAAATCCGCCTCGGTTGTTCACACTGCCGCCACAATTGAAAAAAAATCAGACCTGGGTCCGATTCAGGACCACAATCTGATTTGATCTGGGCAAGATTTGAGTGTTTACACTCCTTTTAGAAGAAGTCTGACCTGGTCACTTGACACAGATTTGGGCCAATTTTGCCTGCAGTCCGAACGTAGCCCATGTGAATGACATCCGCTTACAGGAAGTTAGCAAGGGGCCAGGCTGTTGCCTAGCAATGTAATTCCATTGAAAAGGTCTATAAAAATGTTATAAATGACAATTACAAAAGTGATTTATAGAATCTGCTATCACTAGGATTAAGGTGTGGTTAGGTTGGGGAAATATTGTGATCATGGTGAAAAGAAACCAAAACTGACTTTCAATGTGAGCATCCAAACTAACGAAATTACTTTTCTTAGATCTCATGGTTGCCGTTGGCCCCCAGTGGGCCTCTTTAGCAAATACATTAAAAATACATGCACCTAAATCTTCAACAATCCTAGGGAAAACACTGATTGTACAGTATATATGTATTTGTATTCTGAGTACATACAGAGTGTAATTCTTGCACTGCAGGTTTGCAGCCGTGCGTGCACCAAATACATTTGACCACTAGGTGGTGACTTTGTGCAATACATGTAGATGAGAAGCAGCTTCTGCTGACTGTATACAGCTACTGGAGGGATTTCAAAAGTTTCATCTTTACTGATTTCGTTGGTAATTCAGAGCAACACCGACCTAATTGTATTGGAAATCAATTTCTTTCTTCATCTTATTATTAACTACATAATGTCAGTGATCTTGTGTTTTTAAATTTAAAATATTTGAAACCACACTTTAATCTATGTTGTATCACATTAATCTCCCCGAAGCGCTGCTGCTGGTTGAAGCTTTCTGAACATGTATAAAATAAAAAATATGTGTGCTTTAAATAAAATACAGACAGAAATACAGTTAATAAACCCCATGGACGACTCATTTTAGACAAACGGTGACTTGTTCCAACCAGTTGGACTCGACTGTTGTGGAGCTTTGCCAAGACTTGTTTTTGTAATGATCACTAAGACGCAAGTTTTCTCATACCAGACTGGGTTTATTGCATGATGATGGATGGTACAGTAGCACAAGTGCACAAAAAGCTAGACACTTCAACTGGATTATTTAGTCAAGAAATGAATCCCTGGCTTAGTACGATTGCTGTTGCATCATTGGGGTGAAGAGTTTGTCCCACACCTCTAACTTCAACATGGCCTTGCCCATCGGGGACATGGTCGCCTTGATGTCCAAGGTCTTGCCCTCAAACGTGAGGCCCGAGCCCCGGGCCTCCTGCCTCACGAAGCCTGTCTGCTCTTTGCTGTAATACATCTCTTTATACAGAGCCTCGTTGCACTCTTTGTCGACGTTGTAGATTCCCAAGGCCATCCAGTTCTTGTACATGTTGTAGTCGTAGGGCACGGAGAACATTATGGCTATTTTCTCTTTGGCGCTGTTGCTGTTCCTCTCAAACAGGTCGTAGGTCAGGACCCCCACAGCCCCGGTGGCTTTGACGCCGGTCTTGCTGAAGTTGCACACCTCGGTTTTCAGCGGGCGCACGGTGGGCTGGGGCGGGCTCACGCAGCAGCCACTTTCCAGGAAAACTCTGGGGGGTTTTTAAAGAAAAGGAATAGAAATAAGAGCAGAAAACTAAATAATAAATCGCTAACTTATTGTATCCATGCAAAGGAAACGGACATGCAAATATACTCTGCTTTGCAACAGAGCTGCACAATATATCGTTTTTTCATATCAACCTGCGCAATAAACACAATGCAAAAGGCTTTGATATATCGCAAAAGAGATGAAAGAGAATTTCAGTGTAACTGTCATTCTTCATCTTAGTGTTGCCTTTAGTTCAGTGTTGAATTTGTTCAATAAAAATGTTGGAAATTATTTTTTTGTGTTTTAGCAGAATACCGACAGCAGTGGAAAGGCAGAGTACACTACAATATCTTTTTATTTATCGCAAGTAATATCGCGGTATTCAGCAACGTTATTGCATATTTTCCTCACATCGTGCAGCCCTACTTTTGCAATATTATCTTTCAAGTCTCGCGCTTACCTGGGTTCAATTAGGCAGTAGCTATTGGTGAGGTTTGTGATCTCAATGGTGACATTTCTTCGGCTTTTGAGGCTGGCGGCCACCTCCTCCGCTGATTCGCTCATGTTGTTGCTGGTAGAGGCTGCGACAGAGAACGATCACATTGTGTCACAAATCAGTGGAGCCGTTTAGCACGTATACTGCTGTTATAATGAAAGATGCACAGTGCTAAAAAACAATATATGTCGGTACACCTCCAAATACAGCGCAGGATTAAAGCTGGCTTACCTGTCCGGATCACAGGTGTGTTGCTCGCTCGGGTGATGCCAGATTGGAAACGCTGAGTTCACTATTTGGATCATTCTTGTTGGGGAATGTCTGAAACCCCACCCCAAAAACTGTCTCCACCCACACTACACACCTACTCTCCCTTGCCCTGTCCAGAGGCATGCATACCAAGGCATGCAGACAGGGTGTAGCCAACAAAGTACCTTTACTGTGACTTTTTTTTGTTTTCATAATGCTGTTTTTTTGCCAAGCTACAAGCCGGTTTGTTCAGCTTATCAGTGACAACGCCTCATTGCTCAGCGTCTCCTTATGCACCACACCTTTTACCTCTGGGGCTGTGAGGTTTTTACTGTCTGCATGGGAAGACAAACATGCAGTACCTCTGCATTTTATCTTGCACGGCACCTGGATTCTCGCATTATCATATATCACACTACTACCAGCTGACAGAACAGCGTCCGGTAAATAGCTATACGGGCAGCTACAGGCGTGGTGGACATGATAGGCACATGGTTCATCCAAAATCCCTCCAGTTTAAAAGCTCCTGCCCTTTCTGAGCGGCCTCCAATGCCGGCTTCTCCGATGGTTCTGTGTTGACAAACCACCTGGCTCGTCAGGTTACCTTGACATCTACATCTGCAATATTTTAGCTCAAAGTGAAGTCTGATTCGTGGTACGTGGACTGCCGAGATGTAAAACCCTTCATTTACTTTAACCCGTTGTTGCTGCTTGGGACCGGGTGTGATGATTCAAATTAAAGACACAAAAAAACCCGTCAAAGACAAGAAATCCTTTACAGCACATTGCTTTTTATTCATTCAAAACAACCAAATGTGACATGAATGACAGCCAAATTGTATGTAGGTTTTCAGGAACATCTGCGTCAACAGTGTTCGTACAATTTATTCCACACCAATGCACTCATTTCTAACAGACTCATCTGCCCATCTTGTCATACAGCTCCACTTTGATCATGGCCTTGCCCTCGTTGGACATGCAGGCCCTCACGTCCACCATGTGCCCCTTGAACGTCACCCCGGAGCCGTTGGCCTCCTGGCGCACAAAGTTGGTGAAATCCTTTCCCTTGTACATGTGATCAAACAGCTTGTTGTCGCAGGCTCGCGTGTGCTCAAACGTGCCCACCCCCAGCCAGTTCTTGTAGAAGTTGTAGTCAAACGGCACCGAGAACATGATGGCGACTATTTCGTTGCAGTTGCGGTTGCGCATGTCGAACATCTCGTAGGTCAGGATGCCGACGGCGCCCGACGCCGTGTTGTCGTCCTTGGTGAAGGAGCACACCTCGGTCTTGGTGGTGCGCACGGTCGGCTGTGGAGGGTCGAAGACGAAGCCACTTTCCATGTGCACCCTGGGGGGTAGAAGAGGGAACATGCAGTTATGAGTGGGGGAAGATTTTGATTCTTTATTCAAGTTATAATATGATTAGGGCTGTAAATCCATTTAAGAGCCCCTATTATGCTTTTTTGGCCGGATTTTTCCCGCCTTAAAGTGTACTATATTGTATTTTGGGTATGTAATTGATGTAATAGAAGTACAGAAAAAACACATTTCACTCCAAATGGAGCCTTCTCTCCCACAGACGGCACTTTTGCTCAGCTGCCTGAAAACGGCTCGCTCAGGAGCTGCAGCCGTGGGCAGTATGAGAAACATAATGTGTTTTTTGAACATCAAAGCATGTAAACCGATTCAAGTAGACCCCCAGGAGTACAAATATAATGCTGAAAAGGCGCATAATAGGGTCCCTTTAAAATCTTTAATCGCGATTAATTGCACGATCGTCCATGCGAGTAATCGCAACTGGATTGCACATTTTTTTTATCTGTTTTCTAATCGAAATACTCTGCTCAAGCAGGTTGGTTTCTGCTATCCACAATGTTACTGCTGCATCGCTTCCTGATTTCCCAGACTTTAACACTGCGTTACTTTTGACAGCGCTAAATATTATATTTACATTGTGCTATAAAATGTGCAAATACTCCATTACAAGTAAAAGTCCTGCATTAAAATCCTACTACACTAAATGTCAGAAGTGGCAAATGTGCTTCAAGTATGGAGTATTATTTTTTTTCATCCCTATGTAGTTTTTAATCCAGTTGTTCCCAACGTAGGGGTCGAGCCCCTCCAAAGGGTCTCCAGATATATCTGAGGGGACGTGAAATGACTAATGATAGAGGACAGACGGAAAAAATGAGCTTCTGCTGCGCATATCTCTCTTCATTTTGGGGATTTTTCTCCTGTCTTTATTGGTTCACACACAGAAGAGGAAACCGTTTTGTCATCAAGCAAAGCAGCTCTGCCTTTTCACTCAGAGGACACACGCTTCTCACAGCGAGTCTTACTTTGGGTTGACGAGACAGAAGACGGAGCTGACATTGGTGATCTCTACGGTGCAGTTGCGGTTGGTGGGGATGGTGACGGAGTGGGACTCTGCAGTCTTGGGCATGGTGACGGCTGCTGGAGGCGGCTGAATGACATGAAAAAGATCTGTGAACAACGGACACTGATGAGGATGATTTAATGTTTGCTAAAATAGATTCTGTAGTTTATTTAGCAACTTCTCTGAAGGTTTTTCATAAACTAAAATCAGGTAGAACAATTTGTCTGGGCCTGACGTGTTTTATTTTACTTTCTGAAATTCTTTATTGGGAGTAACGTTTTCAGGGGGTCCCCGACAACATACGATATTAGTACAATACAAACATATTTAAAACGGCTAAGAGGCATGCATTCAATTATTTTATACAGTATGACACGAAAATGAAGTACGATGCCTCCAAGTCACCAAACATTACATCACATCCACATTTCATTTCATCTCGACACAAAAGGTCTCTCTCCCTAGCAGTATTACAGATTATCTAGAATATATGCATCATTATGTCAAAGGAAATGTACTCACTTTACTTTATGTCACACACACAGGATGGCAGAGAGTCCTCTGAAAACAGGTCAGAGTTTGGTTTGGAGACGAGTACGGAGTCCCGCCCTCCCAGGCGCAGTCCCACCTCACACACACTGAGGGTGTGTCTGTTATGTGTGGCAGTTTCAACTTTTCAGTGTGTATGGAGTTTTATTCCTATCTTTATTCAAGAGCGCATTCTTTCAATGCGAGAGCATTTTCATTGATTTTACATTTAGATTTTGTAATAATTTCCCTCAAAACCCTTGCTTTCAAAAATCAACGAGAAATGCTCTCAAATTTAAGTAATGCACTTTTAAATAAATATAGGAATTGTGTGTAGCCACAGGGAAATATGAAGTATAGAAACATGAGATGATGCATCTAAAAGATATTTGTGTGTGTGTGTGTGTGTGTGTTTAACACACAGACCACTGCAGCCACAACACTACTGACAATAGCTGCAAAGATTAATCGATTAGTTGTAAACTATTATATTAATCGCCAAATATTTTGATTATTGATGAATTGGTTTGAGTCATTTTTTATCAAAAAAAAAACTTCTCTGATTCCATCTTGTTAAATGTGAATATATTCTAGTTTCTTCTCTCGTCTGTGACAGTAAACTGAATATCTTTGAGTTGGGGACAAAACAAGACATTTGAGGATGTTATCTTGGGCTTTGGGAAAACACTGATCCACATTTTTAAATTTCTTTTGACATTTTAGAGACAAAACAACTAACCCATTAATCCAGAAAATAATCTACAGATTAATCGCCAATGAAAATAATCATTAGTTGCACCCCTACTCTAATGGGAGTTAAAAGTACTGTCGATCACTTTGGTGCAAAATGGAAAAGTTCTTCTCACACAGGCGATCGATGAGCCCTCAGGGGCTGACTTGCCGGGTGACATACCAGTGATGGACTGGCCATCTGGATTTTGGGCAAACGCCAGAAGGGCCGCCCCCGAATGGACCCCTATAGGCCACTACTGATAATGTCTTTGGTAAATTTCAAACTGGTTGATATAAAAAACCACATTTAGTTGGTTGGCAATAAGCTATGGTTTGTAATTGGTTCCCGAAATGTTGGGTTGTCTTATTACAAAAGGTGTTGAACGAGCACCTGCACCGACAGACGTCTCATTGTCTTTCCGTGCGTTATGTTGGAGGAACCTGTTCCACCTGCACTGAGAGATAGGATTAGAGCAAGTCCCCCGTCCATCGAAGGGAACAGCAAACAGTCACATGGATTTATTTTAATTTTATTTACCTTTTACTTTAATTTACCAGGAAGATTCCCATTGAGGTTCACAATCTCTTTTAGAACGGAGTCCTGACAGCAGCACAAAAGATATCTTTTCACACGAAAGAACAAAGAACAGACTTTTGTTTAGTTTAGTTTAGTTTAGTTTATTTAGCAGGACAATGTGCAGTTACATTAAAAAGATGTAAGACCAGATTTAGCATTATGCTACTTTCCATCTGTAGTCCTTTATTACATCAAATAAAGAATCAGCAGTGTTCATTTACAGGATACATAGTGTGGTCAAATAGCCCTAAATCCTGTTTTTAAAATCTTCCATGCTAATTAAATAAGGTGACTGTGTAGCAGTAAAATGAGAGTGTGCTGTAAAAACTTTAAAAGCACTTTCACCAAACACAGTACGGGTTTGAGGAATGACGTGCATAATTTTTGTGTGTGTCCGAAAGTTGAAACTAGAGACTACAGAGTTTTAGGCGTCAGTAGAGAACATGAATAAGGAAGGCAGTTACCGATTTTAGACGTGTTAAACCTGTATCCAAAGAGTTATCCCAGGATACTTTACAGATAGAGATAGAGTAGATCTAGACCACACTCTATAATTTACAAAGACCCAACAATTCCCCCATGAGCAAGCATTTGATGCAACAGTAGTCTGGCATTTTATTTTTGGGCATTTTACAGTAGGCCTTTATTTTTGAAGACGTGAAAGGGGAGAGAGAGGGGGAATGACATGCAGCGAAGGGCCGCAGGTCGGAGTCGAACCCGCGGCTGCTGCGTTCAGGAGCTAGCTGTCTGGATTTACCCTGCAGAGATCTGAGGAGCAGTTAACCCTCCTGTGGTCCTCGGGTCTAATTTGACCCAGTTTCAAAAAGTTTCTATATCAGAAATTTGGATTGCTTTCAACCAAATTGCCCAAAAAACAGTTTCTATCCAAAGCTCTTCACAGGTAAAATAAATCAGTCCACTACTTTCATTGAATATAGGTGTTTTTATTAAATTTTTTAGCATTTGAAGAAAAAAATTGATAAAAGAACTTTGAAAAAAATTATAAAAATTTTGGAAAAAACTTCAAAAACGTGGCGCAAAATAAGAAGAAAAAACGCCACAAAAAAAGCGCAGAAACAAATGGCAAAAGTGACAAAAAACGTAGACAAGGAAGTGACAAAAGTGTGGAAAAAAAAAATGTTTTGATTTCAAATCTTGACCCAGAAAAACTAAAAGTTACTTGGTCGACGGGAAGACAACACAAGGGTTAACCATAGTACTAGTATACTATCATAGTAAATCCAGCGGAGTTTACAACGCCAACACAACGGAAGCGGAAGGAAATTAATTTCCTGTGGCACCGGAGCAATCCCGGAAGTAGAAGGTTGTGGATATAGACTAGAGCAACAGTGGCGAGGAAAAGGTTCCTTTTATGCAGAAACCTCAGACAGACCCTGACTCTTGGTGGGGGGCAATCCGCCACTACCGGTAGGGACACAGAGATGCTGATGATCCAGATATGGAGGAATATGATTCATAATAATTATAGCAGTTGGTAATGATGACTTCTCTGTCCCCCTGGTGAACTCCACCCTTTGCCACAGTTCAGTTACGCTCCACTGCAACAGCAGAGTGGAACCTTTGTGCCCTCTCGTTTACTCGTCCAGCTGGTAGAACACCATGTCGTCGCCGCTCCCTTATTTATTCTAACCTTCCTGTGCCGTTTGGTTTTTATCACGTCTGCAAATGGAAACAAATGTAACACTATCTCATTTATCTTATACATTACTACGTTTTTGTGAGAAATACGGTACAGGCCAAAAGTTTGGACACACCTTCTCATTCAATGCGTTTCCTTTTTATTTTCATGACTATTTACATTGTAGATTCTCACTGAAGGCATCAAAACTATGAATGAACACATATGGAATTATGTCTTATATTTTAGATTCTTCAAAGTAGCCACCCTTTGCTTTTTTATTAATAAGGTAAAATATTCTTTGGTGGTTGTTCTTTTTCTACACTTTTCCTCGAAGCTTTTGTCAATTATTTAACTCACTTTTTCCAATAATTTTTTTCACAAGTTTTTGTCACCTTTGATGATGTTTTTTGTAGCCTTTTCCAACATTTGTAATTTTTTTCAACGTTCATTTGTCAAAGTTCTGATATAGAAAGTTTTTGTTAAATATGGAAGTCAATTTGGAAGCACTCAACTACATGAACTTAAAATGGGAAGACTACACATAAAGATCAGTTTCTGCCTCCATCAGTGTTAACTTGTCAGAAACCTCTTTGTAGACATTTTCAATCAACAAACACAAAACATCCTGAAGGATAATAGAGTCATCATCTGTGTTGTTACCCTTCTTTCATCTTCACCACATTAGCTCCATCTTGTGGTCAAATCCAAACAGCCAGGGAAGCAAAGACAGACATTAATATGCTGTCATTTACATCAAAACATGGAGCTGTTTCCATGACAACAAGAACTCGTCTTACTCTGTTTTTCTTAATAAACAGTGTTTTGGGACATAAATTTTAAATGCAGCTGACACTCAAAACTCAACAACTCTTTGTTTCCATTTGAAAGGCATTTATTATTAATAAAGTAATTCCTAGCATTTAATCCCTTTTATGATTGAGTATAATAACCTAGTGACCTGTAGTGTGAAAGGATTATTTGCACTCTAAAATGCCCACGGGGCTAAATATATATGTGGTGAAAACAAACGGAAGGTTTGCATTTCAGAATTCAGACTCTGGATTCAGTGCTTTTTAAAGTTGCCCTGCCACACAAAACCGTTTTTACTTGCATTTTTTTAAATCTGTCAGGTCCATATGTGTTTGTGTTATGTCGTGAATGTGAAAATGAATTGCTACCTCCTCTGTCAGCTCTAACCACTGAAAAGAAATAATCAGAGAAATCAGGCCAATAAGAAAAGCTGGTCAGTCTGACATGGTGTTGCCTGAGCTCATTACTATTCATGGGCTCGCCCAGTTGTGCTGGGTAAAGGATGCTGCTCTCATTGGCTAGCTGTTAGCCAACACGGGCTAGAAGGGGGAAACGCAGTGCTTATATTCGTTTTCAAACCAAAACGTATAGCGTAGATGAAATGTAGACCAAGTTGACTTCCTCTTACAGTGTATGTGAATGACATCATATCACAGGCAGTAAACAAGGGGCCAGGCTGTTGCTTAGCAATGGTCATACTACAGTGTAGAAATCAGAGATATAAAACAATGTTATAAATACTGTATATCCTCCTGAGAACCAAGGAAAATAAGTTTTTTCCTAATAATATTTTTTTGTGATTCTATACCTTTATAAGGTTAAAAAAAAACATCCTACAAATAAGATTTTTATTTATTTACAGCATGTCCACTGTAGTGTACAACAATAATTTGAGCATGAAAACGGACACATTTGGTAGATGTGGAGTCATTATTTACATGAAGATAGTCCTGATGTCCACTATAATTGACATTCATAAAATGGCAAATCTTTCAAAAGATACATAATGTAGTTGCTATCAGAACTCAATATATGATTCCTAACACCTTAATGAACAAGAAAATATATAATTATCATAGTAACAAAACCATAGACAAATATTTGACTCATCTCTTATCTTTCCATAAAATGTGCTTGTTCCTATGCCGTCCATTTTGGATTGAAAGATAGAGGCGGTTCCCGGCCTCCCAGCCAATCAAATAACACATCACTGAAAAGCCCAGGATGTCCTCTGTACAGTACAGCAGGAATTAAGAGACTTGCACAAAAGATTCCGAGAGGAATGAAACTCAAATGTCCACTACAGTGGACATAAGTCAATGGGTTGGGTCTCTTATACAACAATTGTTTCACATCTATGGTAGAAATCCTCTGTTTACACTTAAAGTTGCATTCAAAGCATTAGAATGGAAGGACAGGGTCGTAACCTAGCAACAGCAGCAATTATTGTTAAAGAGACCTAATTGTTTTTGTTTCAGTTTTTACTGATGAAGACATTTTAAAGCATATTTTCCTGGATAAAGAGGTTTCTGGATTGTGTTTGGCTCCATGTCTGAACTGGAGGGGCTGAGACTGGGGGTGAAACAGAGACTCGATGCGGCTGCTGAGGAGATTTTTGGGCTGTTTGAGAAAACTAGAGCAGACTACGAGGAGCAACTTTCTCGTTTTAAAGAAGCTGAACAATGACACAAACTACTGGACGATGTTTTCAACCCTAAATTTCAGCTACACAGATCAGGTTTGTACATTGGCAATGTTATTCTTCTCAGTCGTATTAACTTCACAGGGCTTTTTTGGGAAGTTGGTTAGTGTTCATGTTTATTTAGGCTACTCTTGTTGGTGATACCATGACAGAGAACTGAGTTCAGTTCAAAATGTAGCTAGCTAGCCTATAGCCAACATTTGATCTAAATGTGATTTTAGTGAGACATTTTTTCCTTTTTTTGTGCGTTAGCGATAGGTTTTCTTTTGTAAAGTTGTGAAACTTAACATTGGATGCTATCTTACAGCAGAAATCAATATTTACAGCCTGGTACGAAAACGGGTTGGGTCTCTATAGCTGAACTGCCCCTTTATGACATTTATCAGAGTACAGCATTGAAAATCTGCATAGAAATACAGGAACTATTGGATAGGATAGAACAACATCATGTAATTCTTCTAAAGAAAACATCACATAAATAATCACATTCATTATTACATTGTTTTCATTTTAAACGAACTGTATATCTGAATACAAAACACATTTTATATTAGGCTCAGTCTGCTAGTTTAAAAAAAAACAAGTGACAGTACTCTGATTTCCAATGGAAAATGCAATAATATTTATCCTAGTTTATCCTATCTTAGTTTAGCTTAGCTTGGCTTACTGAGAGGATGACAGGGTTGTAACCTAGCAACAGCAGCAATAGTGGCTGTGTGATAGAGGCCAGGCTGCTTTAGGGCCCTATCTTGCACTCAGCGCAATTGCCTTTGTACACCAATGCATGTATCATTCCTATTTTGCACCCGACGCACAGCGGACTTTTCCCTCCACAGACGCACGTCGGTAAATTAGGGAATGAATTTGCGCTCCCGGGGGCGGTTCAGCGAAAAGAGGAGGCGTGTTCCGGCACAAACGTTCCCTGGTGCTATTTTGTAGTTTCAGAAAACAATTCTGCCACTGACCCGGAAAAACCTGGTCTAAAGTCAGTGGTGCTAGTCTAAAGTCAGTGGTGCTGGTCTAAAGTCAGTGGCGCTAGTCTAAAGTCAGTAGCACGTTATTCAGATGCTATTTTTAGGGGCGCATGCTTGGCCGTAATGTAGCGTGAAAAAGAAAAATATGACTGAAAATGCACTTTAGGTGTTTGGATAGATCAGGAGGTAACCCACGAACACCGTGGTGGACAACGGTGGTCAGGGAAGCCGTCCGACTGAAGAAGGAGTCTTTCCGGGATATGTTATCCCGGAGGACTCCGGAGGCAGTTGCAGGGTACCGAAGGGCCCGAAGGGCTGCAGCCTCTGCCGTGAAAGAGGCAAAGCAGCGGGTGTGGGAGAAGTTTGGAGAAGACATGGAGAAGGACTTTCGGTCGGCACCAAAGTGCTTCTGGAAAACTGTTCGCCACCTCAGGAGGGGGAAGCGGGGAACCATCCAAGCTGTGTACAGTAAGGATGGGACACTGTTGACCTCAACTGAGGAGGTAATAGGGCGGTGGAAGGAGCACTTTGAGGAACTCCTGAATCCGACTAATACGCCCTCTATGTTAGAGGCAGAGCTGGAGGATAATGGGGATTGTCGTCGATTTCCCAGGCGGAAGTCACTGATGTAGTCAAACAACTACACAGTGGCAAAGCCCCGGGATTGATGAGATCCGTCCAGAAATGCTCAAGGCTCTGGGTGTGGAGGGGCTGTCCTGGTTGACACGCCTTTTCAACATTGCGTGGAAGTCTGGGACGGTGCCAAAGGAGTGGCAGACTGGGGTGGTGGTTCCCCTTTTAAAAAGGGGGACCAGAGGGTGTGTGCCAATTATAGGGGTATCACACTTCTCAGCCTCCCTGGTAAAGTCTACTCCAAGGTGCTGGAAAGGAGGGTTCGCCAATAGTCGAACCTCGGGTTGAGGAGGAACAATGCGGATTCCGTCCTGGTCGTGGAACAACGGACCAGCTCTTTCACTCGCAAGGATCCTGGAGGGAGCCTGGGAGTATGCCCAACCGGTCTACATGTGTTTTGTGGATTTGGAGAAGGCGTATGACCGGGTCCCCCGGGAGATACTGTGGGAGGTGCTGCGGGAGTATGGGGTGAGGGGGGTCTCTTCTCAGGGCCATCCAATCTCTGTACAACCAAAGCGAGAGCTGTGTCCGGGTTCTCGGTAGTAAGTCGGACTCTTTTCAGGTGAGGGTTGGCCTCCGCCAGGGCTGCGCTTTGTCACCAATCCTGTTTGTAGTATTTATGGACAGGATATCGAGGCGTAGTCGGGGTGGGGAGGGGTTGCAGTTTGGTGGGCTGGGGATCTCATCGCTGCTCTTTGCAGATGATGTGGTCCTGATGGCATCATCGGCCTGCGACCTTCAGCACTCACTGGATCGGTTCGCAACCGAGTGTGAAGCGGTTGGGATGAGGATCAGCACCTCTAAATCTGAGGCCATGGTTCTCAGCAGGAAACCGATGGAATGCCTTCTCCAGGTAGGGAATGAGTCCTTACCCCAAGTGAAGGAGTTCAAGTACCTTGGGGTTGTGTTGTTCGAGTGAGGGGACAATGGAGCGGGAGATTGGTCGGAGAATCGGGCGCAGCGGGTGCGGTATTGCATTCAATCTATCGCACCGTGCTAGATTTAAAAGAGAGCTTAGCCAGAAGGCAAAGCTCTCGATCTACCGGTCAGTTTTCGTTCCTACCCTCACCTATGGTCATGAAGGCTGGGTCATGACCGAAAGAACAAGATCCAGGGTACAAGCGGCTGAAATGGGTTTCCTCAGGAGGGTGGCTGGCGTCTCCCTTAGAGATAGGGTGAGAAGCTCAGTCATCCGTGAGGAGCTCGGAGAGAGCCGCTGCTCTTTGCGTCGAAAGGAGCCAGTTGAGGTGGTTCGGGCATCTGGTAAGGATGCCCCCTGGGCGCCTCCCTAGGGAGGTGTTCCAGGCACGTCCAGCTGGGAGGAGGCCTCGGGGAAGACCCAGGACTAGGTGGAGGGATTATATCTCCAACCTGGCCTGGGAACGCCTCGGGATCCCCCAGTCGGAGCTGGTTAATGTTGCTCGGGAAAGGGAAGTTTGGGGTCCCCTGCTGGAGCTGCTCCCCCCGCGACCCGACACCGGATAAGCGGACGAAGATGGATGGATGGAGGAGGCACTTTACAGTACAGTCCTCAAAAAGTCGCAGCGTTCTTTGTGGCTTGTTGTGTTTTACACAACATTTCCGTGAATCATGGATGTGTTGATGACATAAATGAGGAAATATTAGAGGACTTAAGGAGACGTGATGTTGAACTACGGTGGGATTGGACACTTGGAGGGTCCGGGAGTAATGCGCGATGTGCTCCTGGTGGAGCGGGTGGACGGAGATGGAATGGGGGAGGAGGAAGGGGCACAACAGGAGCAGGTGGTGCGTTTGGAGGCCCACGCTCCATGGCTGCAGCAATCCTCTCCAGACTTGAGGTGATGCGCCCGAGAGGAGCAGCAACATCGCCACCCGGCCAAGACGGGCATTTATTACTTTGCCGCATCCCGGACAGCTCCCGCTGGCGTGCGCCAGGCAAATCCACCGCCTGCTCTTAAAGGGAATGTGAGATGACGCTCTGATTGGTTATTTTCACGTTACGCCCAAACCACACCTAGCTACTTCAGACCAACCCATTTTAGATTGGCATCGGGCGCAAGACTCATTTATCCCGCCGGTATCATAGCAACAGCGGCCGAGATCCGCCCACAAAGCTGCTTGCATTTCACATTTGATACTTGCGTTTCAGATCGTTCAAATAGGGCCCTTAGACTCAGTTTTCATTGCTAAGTATATATATATATATATATATATGCTACAATAAAAACTAAAGTTCAGAAATAAATATCCACAGTTATCAGTGAAGGATTGGGATAAAAGCAGCATGGTGACATATGCCGACAACAATTTAACATCTGAGAACGTCGGCAGATGGCTAGCTGCTACGACCTGACATGATCCACTAAAGGCACATTCAGCACAAATACAAAGGCTCAGCGTTAAAGGGCAACTATTATACAGCATTTTAAGGATAATACTTGTATTTGTGTTTGCACTAAATAGAACAGTTTATGTGCTTTAATGTTAAAAAAAAAAAAACGTTATTGTTCTGTAATGCCCATATAATGCCTATATTCACCCTCTGTATGAGACGCTGTGTAGGAGGGCCTGTCTCTTTAAGCCCTCCTCCTGAAAAAGCCCAGTCGGCTCTGATTGGCCAGCGTGTTTCCTGGAATCTCCGCTGTGCTCCAGTTTTGTTTCACTAGTTTAAACTGGAGCTACTGCAACGGAGTATGTAGCAGGACTTGGCAGCGTGAAAAATCACCTATAAAGGTTTCTAAACCAAATACTACACAACTGGACATGTCCCGGCAGTAAAGTGACCGGAATTTGGGGAGAAATGACCAGCATTGGCCGCCAAGATTACAGCTACGTCATGTTAGCATGCAGCTACTTAATGGTTAGCAGTATGCTAACGTGAGATTGTAGTGGAACGAAGCAGCACTTTCTATCATCAAAAATCGCATATAAAGGCTTTTAAACAAAATACATAAACATTTAAGGAGTAATGTGACCCAGAAATGGAGAGAATTTAACGACACTGTCAGCCAAGATGACATATTTTACTGCCTTTAGCATGTAGGTACATGCAACAGTTTTACCACCGCAGTAGCTTAAAAAAACAAACCCTCCAGTCCCGAACATTTAAGGAGTAATGGGACCAAGAATTGGAGAGAATTTAACAACCCTGTCAGCCAAGATGACATATTTTGCAATCATATTAACACCGCAGTAGTTTAAAAAACAAACCCTCCAGTCCCGCCTACCTGAAGCAGACGACCAATCGTAGAAGGCCGGCTTAGAGTTGTGTAACACTTAGCCGAAAGGAGAAAAACAGTTGGAAATCTGAATGTTTTAGCTCACAGGGGGGTTCTCTACAATAGGTTTACCTAATTATCTGAAGTTTAGGCCACGTTCAACATGAAAATCCAACATTATAACATTGTAGATATGACAGAAAATACGGAAAAGAATAATATGTCCACTTTAAAGCACAGTACATAATATAAAACATGGAAAGAGCAATGCATGGCCACAGTAAACAGTATATTACAAATAAATAAATGTTCTTACCATCATGTAGGCCTAAGTTAGTTAAGAAGCTACGAAGGAGTTAGCGTTTTTCCAGCAGCCTTGTCAATCACATCGTCAGAGTCCAGGTTCATTAGGACCAGGCTAGCTGCACAGAATACATCTCCATGGTATCTTAGGTGCCTTCTCTTTTCGTGAAACCGAGTTAAGGCTAAATTTAGCCAGGATAGCTTGGAAATCCCGGCTAAATCCGCTATCTAGGTTTTGTGAAAAAGCCCTAAGGTTCATCATAATAAGGATCTCTTTCACTGAAGCAGTGCAAAGGATCATGGGACTATGTTTCACTGTCTTAGTTTTAGTGTTTTAATGATGTTCTGTTAATGCTTTGGCTGTGTATTTATCTTATCTGGGTTTTAGTGTTGTGAAGGTGGTTAGTGTTCATGTTAATTTAGGCTAGTCTTATTGGTGTTACCATGTCCGAGAACTGAAAACTGAAATTGTATGCCCTTTTGGCATTTGCCCAAATTCCAGATTGCCCGTCTGTCGCTGGTTGTTATTTATTCAGATTTTGGTTTTTTTAAGATTATTTTTGGGGGCTTTTTCCCTTTATTAAATAGTGACAGTGGATATACAGGAAAGGTGGTAGAGAGATGGGGGGTGATAAGGGCCACAGGTCGGACTCGAACCTGGGCCGCTGCAAAGGACTCAGCCTACATGGGGCGCACGCTCTTACTGGGTAAGCTAGAGGTCGCCCCTCATTCAGATTTTAACACTAAAATGTTTCTAGCTTCCTCAGAATTGGGAACCAACATTTCCTTTTTGCAGAATATAAGATGAAATGAAGACTGCAGATCAGGAATCATCCCTGATCTCATACATACAGTAATGTTACCAGAGATACCAGTCTGAAGTCACAGTTGTCCATAATGTGCTCCCTGCAGATGTCCAGCAGCTGTTGGTGATTAAAGGCGATTTCCCCCCTGAGTGGAGCCCCGGCCTGGACCAGGAGGACACAGACCCCCTCCACATAAAAGAGGAGCAGGAGAAAGTCTGGATCGGTCCAGAGGGAGAGCAGCTCAATGGGCTGGAGGAGGCCAACATCACCCGCTTCCCTTTCACTCTTGTTCCTGTGAAGATTGAAGATGAAGATCGGTCTTCGCAGCTCCATCAAAGCCCAACGCAGGACAACAGAGAGGCAGAACCTCCAGCCGGCTGCTCGGCTACGCAGATAAAAACAGAAACCAATGGAGAGGACCGTGGAGGATCAGAACCTGCTAGGAACCCAGAACCAGATACTGAATCACAACCAAATATTGACGATGAAAGGGCTTCAGACTCCTCTGACACTGAACTCAGTTATGATGATTGGCAAAAACCTTTGTCAGATTCTGGATCTGAAACCGAAGACAGTGATGATGATTGGCAAAAACCTTTGTCAGATTCTGGATCCGAAACCGAAGACAGTGATTGGATGGAGACCAGGGCACCTGAGCCGGCTACAAATGCTCTGAAATCTAAGGAAGTCCCTTTAAGTGATAAGGGATGTAATGCTGGCAAAAAATCCTTTGGCTTCTTTAAGTGTAGTAGAAGATATTACTACAAGGAATGGCTTCAGAGACACATGACATGTCCTTTTGGAAAGAGGTCTTCCAGATATTTGGTTCCTAAGAAATGTTTGAGAGCGAAGCAAAAGGTGGATTCGCAGACCAGAGTCCACGCAGGAGAGAAACTATCAGGTTGTGATGTCTGTGGGAAAAGATTTAACCAGCGGTCAACTATTAAGATACACATGAGAGTCCACACAGGAGAGAAACCGTTTGTTTGTGATGTTTGTGGGAAAGGATGTAACCAGTTAGCACATCTTAAGTCACACATGAGAATCCACACAGGAGAAAAACCGTTTGGTTGTGATATTTGTGGGAAGAAATTTACAGAGAAGGGATATTTGAAGATACACATGAGAGTCCACACAGGAGAGAAACCGTTTGTTTGTGATGTTTGTGGTAAAGGATGTAAACAGTTAGCACATCTTAAGTCACACATGAGAATCCACACAGGAGAGAAACCGTTTGGTTGTGATATTTGTGGGGAAAGATTTAAACAGTTAGCACATCTTAAGACACACATCAGAATCCACACAGGAGAGAAACCGTTTGTTTGTGATGTTTGTGGAAAGAAATTTACAATGAAGGCAAATATGAAGTCACACATGAGAGCCCATACAGGAGAGAAATCATTTGGTTGTGATGTTTGTGGGAAGAGATTTACCAAGAAGGCATATTTTAAGTCACACATGAGAGCCCATACAGGAGAGAAATAGTTCTTTTCAGTCTGTTGTGAACGATTCTTTGTGTAAATGTGTTTGTAAGATTAATCATCTAGTTGTCAACTATTAAATTAATTGCCACATTTTGATAATCGATTAATTGGTTTGAGTCATTTATTTATGCAAAAAAAGCAAAGATTCTCTGATGTCAGCTTGTTAAATGTGAATATGTTATGTAGTGTCTTCTCTCCTCTGTGACAGTAAACTGAATATCTTTGAGTTGTGGACAAAACAAGACATTTGAGGACATCATCTTGGGCTTTGGGGAAACACTGATCCACATTTTGTTTTTATCATTTTCTGACATTGTAGAGACCATTCATCCAGGAAATAATTGACAGATCAATCGACTATGAAAATTATTCTTAGATGCAGCCCTAGTTGTTTGTAAATGAAAGGGAAGTGATTGTGAATGATAAACCTTTATTATATTATGAGAAATGACAACATACATACAGTAGGTCTGAGATGGAGGAAACAGAAAAGAAACCAATAACGCTGCAATAAGGGAATATATGACATTTCCTGTAATGTCTAATCAATAGATATTCAAACTGTGTGATCTAGTCATCTGACATACTGGATTGTACTTTTAAAATTAAAAAGAGGGAAGGGGAGACCTTTACAGTATAATTTCTGACTTTGAGTCTGACCTTTTAAAAAAAAAAGGTTATAGTGACCCAAAAGGTTATAGTGACCTATAGTGTGATTCAGGTTTGTTAGGGCGTGCTCTCACTTGGCCTAGTTGCCTTTAAACCATGCCCGAGCACGATTGTCCGATAGTCTAGCTAGCTGTCTGGATTTACCCTGCAGAGATCTGAGGAGGAGTTAACCATAGTCCTCACAAATCCACCGGAGTCACTCTGTAAAACATGTTATAATGCTCGCCTAGCTGCTAGCGTGGCGCACCCTCATACTCTGCTTCTGACTAGCTAGTAGTCCGTACCTAGGTACTGTCAGGGCACACCCTCATACTCTGCTTCTGACTGGCTAGTAGTCCTTACCTAGGTACTGTCAGGGCACGCCCTCATACTCTGCTTCTGACTGGCTAGTAGTCCTTACCTAGGTACTGTCAGGGCACGCCCTCATACTCTGCTTCTGACTGGCTAGTAGTCCTTACCTAGGTACTGTCAGGGCACGCCCTCTTACTCTGCTTCTGACTGGCTAGTAGTCCTTACCTAGGTACTGTCAGGGCACGCCCTCTTACTCTGCTTCTGACTGGCTAGTAGTCCTTACCTAGGTACTGCACATGTGTGACTCCCAACAAAGATGGAACAGAAGTGAGATGTCTCACTCTGTAGCTAAAACAGAGAGCTCAACACACAGGGTGAAAAGAGGAGCTGCAGCAATGTGCAGTACAACACAAATATGGTGGTTTTTGAAAATGAAATCATGTAAACCTATTCTGGTACAACCTCTAATTACATTTACGAACCTGAAAATGAGCATAATATGAGCACTTTAAGAAGTAGGAGACTTTTCTCAACACATAAAGGAACACTAAAGTAATTAAGCTGTCAAAAGTAGTGGAGTAAAAAGTAGAATATATTCCTCTGAGATGAAGTGGAGTACACGTATCAAGTAAAATGATGATGGAAAGACCTCAGGAAATTTCAAGTAACTGAAATGTACCTAAGTATGAATGTAAAGTGAAAAGAGCCCGACATTAATGAGTTGTTGGAGGTGCCGGGGGCCAACGTCTACTTCTATTATTGTTGTGCACACGACAAATAAAGAACTTTGCCTCAGATTCGTTTGAATCCACAATCGGATAAATCCACCGTATTAAACAGCTGCATGTCCGATCTGACACCAAGTAGGCTCCATAACATACCGGAGTTATTGTTATTCTTACTGAAGTCCATCAACAGCACTTAGTCATCCACCTCGCCCAGCAAGCAGCTATTTCTTCACACCCAATGAAGTGGGCCAGCCTGTCGAAGAGCTCCCCAGCCAATCAGGCCTCTCCCTCCTCCCTGCTCACTGCAGAGAAAACAGAGAAACCCCAGAGGGGGGATCCCATACAGCTCTCTGCAGGAACACTCACTCTGTTTGGACTTGAGCCTGTACACCGATGCAATGATGATAACGATGAAAAACATTAGCGTTTTAATTTGCACCCTGGCAGCTCTGACAACAACCGAAGCAGTACGGACATTTGTATTTGACTTTTATTGAAATGTTGCATTTGTTTTCAGGAGAACTTATCAGATTTTTGTTGTCCTTTTAGGGTTTATTGAAAGAGAAAAGAAGGCAGAGATTCCCCGCTCTCTCTTTCTACCACTCCTCTTCGTCCTCGTCCTCTTCGTCTTCGTACTCCTCCTCCTTTGAAAGTTCAGGTGAGAGACTCTATATTCATCTGTCCTGTGCATGAACACGAGGCTGTATTGAAGTGTATCATTCCATTGGTTGTACACTTTACAGACTGGGCTTTTTCTTTCTTCTTTTTAACGTTTTTGTTGCCTTTTTCATTGTTTTTTTTTGGACATTTTTTGACGTTTTTGTCACTTATTCTGAGTATTTTTTGGCAATTCTTTTGGAGTTTTTGTCTCCTTTTTCGAAGGTTTTTTTAAACAATTTTTTTCTACGTTTTTGTAGCTTTTTTCGAAATGTGTCGCCTTTTGACTTTTTTGTCACTTCTTTGTAAATACATCCATACATGTCACGGGACCTCCCTAGATAGTTGGAGATATCAACCCCCCATGTTGAAACTAAAGTTACACCCTTGGTTGTACAGGAGGGATCTGTGGTAACGGAGGCCGCTCCGTCCCATCCTTGTCTTCTGGTGAACACATGTTCTGTTTGTGTGCTGATGGTTTCGAGGGGAGACACTGTGAAACAGGTAAGAGACCCAACAAACAAACCAAATTGCATTCGTCTTTTTTTCACATTTTTTATTCAAATGCGTCTGCTGTTCCTCCAGTGAAAGGATCTCACTGCTACCGGAGCACGGGACGGTACTACAGAGGTACAGAGTCAAAGTCAGAGAGTGGACGAACATGTGAGGAGTGGGATTTGGACACCAGGGAGCGGTTCATGTCTTCTGATGTCCTTTCAGGGAGACACAACTACTGCAGGTACGCTACCATGAGCTATTTTTTTTATGAAAAAAAAGAGTCAAAAGTCTCTGAGCTGAGCTTGTTAAATGTGAATATTGTTCTAGTGTCTTCTCTCCTCTGACAGTAAACTGAATATCTTTGAGTTGTGGACAAAACAAGACATTTGACGACGTCATCTGATCCATAGTTTTCACAATTTTCTGACATTTTAGAGACCAAACAACTAATCCATTAATCCATTAAATAAATAATAACAGATTAATCGACAATGTTAAAGGTGCAGTAGGTAAGCCTCATAAAACTACCTTTCTGTCATATTTACTGAAACTGACCCTATGTTCCAGTAGAACTACATGAAGCAGGTCATTTAAATAAATCCAACTCCTCTGGCTCCACCTACAGCCTGTAGTGTGATTTGCAAAAATCCACCGCTCCCTGTTCAGATGCACCAATCAGGGCCAGGGGGGTGTCTAACTGCGTGTCAATCACTGCTCATGCACACACATTCATTCTCCCTTGTGTGGGGAGGGGCTTAGGAGACTGTTTTGGCTGTAAATATGAATGTAAACAGCCCAAAAAAATAATGTGGGTTCATATCCTATTTATTTCTCTTAACATTATATTAATTAGAAAATGTGCAACAATTAAAGTTTATGTTTGGAAACTGTTCCAAATTTGGCAAATTCAGATGTGTTCGTGTAGGACTCCATGGCTCATATTAAGAAGCAGATTCCAGCCTCCTGCTTATTGTTTCTCTTCAAATCCAGTGCTGTGCTGGAGGACAGAATTCACATCTTGAATGTCACATGTTTTGTAGTTTTATGGATTTGATGTGTTTTTCAGAAATCCTAACTACAAACGGCGTCCGTGGTGTTATGTGTGGAAGAACCAGCAGCTGGTGTGGGAGTATTGTGCTATTCCTCGTTGTGGCTTGGAGTCGTGTAAGTGCATTTTCACTCTTTTTTTAAGTCTTCTAATAAAAACTCAGCCGAGCTGCGTTTTTCATCAGTGCCTAACACTTTTGCTCGTGTAGTTCCAGCGCTGCCATCACCCTCACCTGCACCCCCTGAGCCACAGCCAGGTAACTTCTCTGCCTTACTGAACTCACTGGATTTATTTTGTTTTGTTTATTCACTTCGTTAATTTATTTACACATTTAAAAAGTTGGGAAGTAAGGAAAGAGGAAGCTTAAAGGTCCAGTGTGTAATGTCTTTAGTTGTCTTTTGTTGACCAATGTCAAAGATTGTTGTTCCCATCAGTCACTTAGACACAAACACATAGGAAAATAGGGTCCAGGTTGAAAAAACGGTAGTTAACCTTTAAGGAGACAAGAGCCACGTGTGGAATAAGGATGAAATTGATGATTGTATGCAAATATGTTATGAAAAGAAAGGCACTATGAACAAATAAAGCAATCTGGAGATGGTTGATAAACACTAAAAAGAAGAAATAAAAGTGTTGTTTTGACCACAACTCAAAGATATTCAGTTTACTGTCACAGAGGAGAGAAGGAACTAGAACAATATTCACATTTAACAAGCTGGCATCAGAGAAGTTTTACTTTTCTTCATAAAAAATGACTCAGATTAACCATAACTGCAGCTGTTTTCTCATTTTCTTGGTGGCCTTAAAGGATAAAGCTGCAATATTTTATATTTCTCTTATCAAATCCCATAAAAAGATCAAAACCCCAAATTACTCCTACTAACAAGTGCTATCTGTGTATCTAAAGCTTTGATTCTTAAACTGTGTCACATTTTCATGTCCCCCCAGCCGCCCCAGCTGCAGAGTCGACATGTGGCCAGCGCTCCAGGAGAAAACAGATGAAGATCGTGGGTGGAACAGCTGCCACTGTGGAATCCCACCCTTGGGTTGCTGCCATATTTTGGCACGGTAAATCCAACGAGAAGGTTTTCCGCTGCGGAGGAAGTCTGATCTCAGCCTGCTGGGTCCTCACCGCTGCCCACTGCTTCCCCGACGGGTAGGAATCACTTACTGTAACCACAGCAGGTGCTCAGAAAGGGTTTCATTTATTTAACACAACAACCGTTATACATTTAAGAGACAAATAAGAAAAAGGACATGCAAAGGAAACCCAGAAAATCCTCAAGGGGCATGTTGGGTTCCCTACAATTATTCATCAATGCATAACATGAAGAGAAAAAAAAAAAAAAAAAAACATACAGTTTATGAAGAATGACAGAAGAAAGGAACAATCAAACGAGCAGAGAAAATAAAGTGTGAAGAAAGCTAGAAAAGGAAAAATAATCATTAAAAATAAACAGAAACACGTTAAGCTATTGATACAGTAAAATATTTTTCACAGATGTTTTACATGATAAAGAGAAAGTTTCTGTCAAGTGGGAGGGAAAGAGTTCCATATTTTAAGACCTCTGTAAATGAGGGTAAATTGGGATAGGATGGTGCCAAGCTGGGCTGCATTTAGGGGGGGATCATTGTGAAATTGATTGTTAGGAGTTAAGAGAAAGTTGTCTCATATTGCCAGACCTTCCTCCACAGCGCTGCGGAGGAAGGACTGTCTAGTCCCCACAGCATTCCCGGGATGGGAGAAAAACATGCTCTGGTTTATTGGCATTTCTTTAAACCAATCACAATCGTCTGGGCGGTGCTAAGCACGGGAAGGAGCCACGGTGCCTCTGCAAAATAGCCTCTGGACGGAACATGTTTTGGTGGAACGTATGTACGTTAAAAAGTTGTTTTAGTCGTGCAACAGAAAACTCAGACTGGACAGATAGTCTAGCTAGCTGTCTGGATTTACCCTGCAGAGATCTGAGGAGCAGTTAACCATAGTCCTCACAAATCCACCGGAGGTTAGAACACCAGCACAAAGGAAGCCCAAGGCAACGGATATTCGGCCTAAATGAGTGAAATCCTGCAGAATTTCCGTCTGCAACGGAGCAATCCCGGAAGTGGAACGTGGAGGATATAGACTAAGAGAAAGTGACAGCAGGTTGACTGGACTTTGTTTGTGAATTTGTGTTTCAGCTCACGCGCCAAACACCAACGCTTCTCCGTCAGCCTGGGGAAAAATATGAGGAACGAGACTGACCACGCTGTGGAGCAAAACTTCAGTGTGGAGGAAATCATCCTCCATGATGGCTTCAACAACAGGGAAGGGGACTTCAACAACGACATCGGTATGAACACATCTTCAGATGCTCCGGTGTAAATGATGTGAAGTAAGCAAAGCAGAATTCTTTGTAGAGATGTTCCGATACCGCCTGAAACGCTGGTATCGGCATCTGGAAGTACTGGAGTCTGTGCACCAATCCGATACCACGTGATTTAGCCCTGAAGAAAATCTACTTTAAAAGTAGTTCATGTATGTTATTTTCCGTTACAACTGACTGACAAACTGGATAATAAAACAAAGTTCTTTGGCATTCATTGTTTGTGTTTGTTTCATAAAAAGGTTTAACCCGAGCCAGGCTGAACAACAGAGATAGAAATCATATCACATCCATACAGGGATAGTAGTATACAGCTGTTAAAACATAATGAAATATATGACACACTGGTATCAGATCAGTACTCGGTATCAGGCCGATACGTAAGTTCAGGTATCGGAATCGGTATCAGGAAGCAAAAAATAGTATTGGACCACCTCTAATTCTGTGATAATTTTGCAGCTCTGCTGAAGCTGGAGGCCAAACATGGGAAGTGTGCCAAGGAGAGCGAATCGGTGAGGAGCGTCTGTCTGCCGCCGCCTTGGCAGAAACTCCAGCCTGGAGTCAGCTGTGAGATCGCTGGCTACGGGAAAGAGCAACAGGGTGAGGATGTTCTCTGCACACTACGAAATATCTGTGTATTGTCTATTTACTTTAACAGAAATTGTCCTTGATTCACAGTTGTACTTTTGTTTTTTTACATTTCCAATTGCACAATTTGTGCTCCGACAACTTTTGTCTGCCACAGAGGTTGGTTTAGTTACTTAAAAACATCAGAACTATCTCCTTAAAGTGCTCATATTATGCTATTTGGCTTTTTCCTTTTCCTTTATAGTTTTATATATCTTATTTTTGTGCATGTAATAGGTTAACAAAGTGAAAAAGCCCAAAGTCCCCCCCAAAGGGACTTACCATCTCCAACAGAAAACACTGTTCACAAACTACTCCAAACAGCTCTATTGTAGTCCAGCCTTTATTTCAGAGACCAACGTGGTCACTTTGTAACACACGTTATAATGCTCACCTAGCTGCTAGCATGGCACACCCTCATACTCTGCTTCTGACTGGCTAGTAGTCCTTACCTAGGTACTGTCAGGGCCCTCATACTCTGCTTCTGACTGGCTAGTAGTCCTTACCTAGGTACTGTACATGTGCGACTCCAAACAAAGATGTAACAGAAGTGAGATGTCTCACTCTGTAGCTAAAACAGAGAGCTCAACACACAGGGTGAAAAGAGGAGCTGCAGCAATGTGCAGTACAACAAAAATATGGTGTTTTTTGAAAATTATATCATGTAACCCTATTCTGATATAACCTCTAAATACAATTATGAACCTGGAAATGAGCATAATATGAGCACTTTAAGTGAATGTAAATCATTTCTACCTCTGGTTATATGTATTTGACAGACTATAATAACCTGTTCTAACAGCTTTTCTTCTCTCCAGGTTTGTGGTACAAGTCTCAGTTCCTCCGAGAGGCTCGGGTGAACCTGCTCGCCGACGATGTGTGTCGACACGAGGACTATTATGGAAACATGATCAGCGATAACATGTTTTGTGCCGGTCGACCCGACTGGAGCCAGGATGCCTGTGAGGTATTCACGACAAGTCCAAACTCGCTGGGGGCTTCCCGAATCGGTTTGTTGATTTGCTTTAATGCAGCTGGTCTCTGGTCTCTCTCTCTCTCTCCCACAGGGAGACTCCGGAGGGCCTCTGGTGTGCCAGGTTGGCAGCAGGCTCTTCCTGTTCGGAGTCATCAGCTGGGGCGACGGCTGCGCCAAGGAGAACAAACCGGGCGTTTACACCAAAGTGACTAATTATAACCGATGGATAGAAGAGAAGACGGGGCTGTCGTCCATCACTGCCGGCTCCATGTTTCCTCAGAAGTGAAGCTGAGAACGTGAACCCTAACTGCAGCTGTTTTCTTAAAGGATAAAGCTGCAAAATGTTATATTACTTTTAACAAATCCCATGAAAAGATCAAAACCAAAAATGAATCCTACTAACAACCATTATCTATGTATCTAAAGCTTGATCCATATATATATATATATATATATATATATATATATATATATATATATATATATATATATATATATATATATAGAGAGAGAGAGAGAGAGAGAGAGAGAGAAGAAACTAGAAAATATTAACATTTAACAAGCTGACATCAGAGAATTTTTTTTAACTTTTTTTCATATAAAATAACTCAGACCGATAAATTGATAATCAAAATAGTTGGCGATAGATTTAATACTTGGCAACTAATCGATTCTTCGATCTTTGCAGCTCTAAACTGGGTCACATTTTCATGTTTTTCCCCCTTGACTGTTTTGAACTTTGTCCCCTCCCCCCCCACATGAAGATCGTGGGTGGAACAGCTGCCACTGTGGAATCCCACCCGTGGGTTCCTGCCATATTTTGGCACGGCAAATCCAACGAGAAGGTTTTCCGCTGCGGAGGAAGTCTGATCTCAGCGCTTACCTCACCGCTGCCCACTGCTTCCCCGACGGGTAGGAAGTGACATCACTTACTGTAACCACAGCAGGTGCTGAGAAAGGGTTTCATTTATTCAGCACATGTTACTTGGGACCAGTGGTGTAGTCTAAATGATACGCAGGTATACAGAGTATACCAACTAGGAAAGGTCAAGGATTTCCGTGTACCCACATACAAAAACGCAAGGATAACGTTAC
This sequence comes from Perca flavescens, assembly GCF_004354835.1. Taxonomy (NCBI): domain Eukaryota; kingdom Metazoa; phylum Chordata; class Actinopteri; order Perciformes; family Percidae; genus Perca; species Perca flavescens. The sequence continues at coordinate 4,439,374 of NC_041351.1, forward strand.
GTAACGATGATTGTTTTGTGAGAGAACTTTCACACTTATGTTCATAAATTCACCCCGTCTGTGTTGCGAGTCGCTTAGGAACAACAACGCAGTTGCTTGGTGGTCATTCTCTGCGCAAATTTGAAATGAACTAATGTGATCACTAAAGTAGATCTATGAAACGAAAGCAAATGTAAACTACACTCTTTCAGTGTTTTCGTAAGCCTGCCCCTGAAGCTACTGCCGCTTCGAGACAATTCAGCAGCCGTTAACGTTAGCCTACAGAAACTACAGAAAATGAGCCAGATGAGGCTGATGCTTTACGCGGTAACGTTACAAAAAAACCTACGGGGTTGTCGCTTTGGGACGCGTCGCACTGGGACGGGCGAGTCTAATGCTGGGAGGGAAAAAATTACATACTCACTACTCATACAAAATACTCACTACAAAAAACTACTACACCACTGTTTGGGACTTCCCAAACTGAAAAACTAGCGCACACATAAACACAAAACTGCTCAATCTCAATCTGGTTGTAACTGAGATATCTGCTGAAAATTAGTTTTTTTCCCATCGACAGATATAGCTCCTGTACGAAAATCACATTTAGCAGCTATTTTCAAGATAGCGCCGTCACCGGTACGCAATATTACGAATCCCACTACTGGTTGGGGTTAGGCATTTGACCTCGAGTGATTTAGGTTAGGATAGCCGATTGGTCAGGGGATAGGACCTGAACAAATCAGGTTACGTTACCTTGCGTAAGAATGGACGCCTGGCCAATAGTAGCTACTGAAGGCCGGGTCTTGGCGTGGCCATAGTGGGGGAAAAAAATATTGCCATCGGTACAGCTGATCCAAACATTTCCAGTGAAAGTTAACTTCAGAGCGTTGTAACGAATAAGTTGTTTAATCCGATGAATCACTTTATATACTAGTTGGAGAGCTTTTGTGTGTTCCTGTGTTACTTACATGAATACAAATGTTTTCAAACTGTTTTTTAATTCAACTCTGTAATGTTGACGGAGAAACTGTGGAGTGATATTTTAAGTGATGTGCCAGGTGTGCTCAAATGGCTATGTGTGTGCTGTCATGCTGATTTGAGTACGTTCTAAATGTCTAGTTGACCAATCAGATTATCTGGTTGTCTACTTGTTGTATAATGTGGATTAATCCGCAGCTGAAAATAGTCCCCAACAAATGCACAATTTCCTCCTGTTTGTTTGATAAAAACTACAGAAGGAAGTTACTAAACCTTTATTTAAAAAAACGAGAAATTATATATATTTCTGTGACCTGTTCCTAGAGATCTTCAGTAGGAACTAATGGGCTTGGAGCTCAGAGCCACAGACAGGGTAAAGAAGTTATAAAGTATGGAGAGACGGACATACACATTGTTGGTTTTGGTCTTTTCATCGTATTTGTTAAAAATCGCCAGCCTATTATTACAATTAGAATGCCTTTATTGTCATTGCACATAACAACGAAATTCAATTGCACTTCCCCTGGTGGTGACACATATAGTATGACAAGACAACATAGTAAAACATGAATTAAAGGACCCATGACATACTGCTTTTTGGATGCTTTTATATAGACCTTAGTGGTCCCCTAATACTGTATCTGAAGTCTCTTTTATATAGACCTTAGTGGTACCCTAATATTGTATCTGAAGTCTCTTTTATATAGACCTTAGTGGTCCCCTAATACTGTATCTGAAGTCTCTTTTATATAGGCCTTAGTGGTCCCCCAATACTGTATCTGAAGTCTCTTTTATATAGGCCTTAGTGGTCCCCTAATACTGTATCTGAAGTCTCTTTTATATAGACCTTAGTGGTACCCTAATATTGTATCTGAAGTCTCTTTTATATAGACCTTAGTGGTCCCCTAATACTGTATCTGAAGTCTCTTTTATATAGACCTTAGTGGTCCCCTAATACTGTATCTGAAGTCTCTTTTATATAGACCTTAGTGGTCCTCTAATACTGTATCTGAAGTCTCTTTTATATAGACCTTAGTGGTCCCCTAATACTGTATCTGAAGTCTCGTTTATATAGACCTTAGTGGTCCCCTAATACTGTATCTGAAGTCTCTTTCCCGAAATTCAGCCTTGGTGCAGAATTACAGCCACTAGAGCCATTCCCACAATGAGCTTTCCTTAGGATGTACCATTTATGTGTCTGTAGCTTTAAATGCTATTGAGGAGGAGGGGGGGGGCAAGGTGGAGGGTGGGGTTGTGGCCTTGACCAGCTTTCGGCCACAGTTGTAGCTCTATTTCCTCATGGGCAGGCCAAATTCTCTGGGCAGCTGTGGGTGGTGGCAAAGCAGAGAAAGCGGAGGTAACCTTTCCCCTTATGATGTCATAAAGGGAAGCTTCCAGATTGGTCCATCTGAGCTTTCATTGTCTCAAAGGCAGAGCAGGATACCCAGGAATCGGTTTACACCTATCACCATTTCTAGCCACTGGGGGACCATAGGCAGGCTGGAGGAACTCATATTAATGTTAAAAAAAAACTCATAAAGTGAAATTTTCATGCCATGGGACCTTTAAGACATAATAAAAAAAGAGACCTAAGCAATATGAACACAGTAATAAATAAATAAGTAAAGAAGTTATAAGAACTGGTAAGTAGGTAAAAGAAGACCAGTGCAGTCCATATGGGTCATGAGTGCAGGTGTTTTATGGCACTTGGATAAAAACTATCCAGAAGTCTGGAAGTGCGACCCTGGAAAGATCTGCAATGCCTTTCAGATGGCAGCAGAGTGAAGTGAAGGCATCTGGTGTGATATATGTCAGTGAGTGAGGGGAGCTGTGTGTGAATTATGTTTTGGGCTGATTTCCTGACTCTGTCCGGCGCCTTTTTGTCAGCAGTGGTGCAGCTGCTAAACCACACCAGAATGTCGTGCGAGATGATTGGATGAGCTTGGATACTTCAGATCAGTGTTGTTGCATGTTTCACCTCATTTAACATAACTCAGGTCTACTTTGCATCATTTGTTAATGCTTTTGCAGACATGCATGCTGCTGTTTTACATTTTTGGATGGACAGTTTTCCCTCACATTCCAGGAAGCCAGAGGTTTCTATTCATTTCCATATAAAAGGAAACTTAAATACACAGAGTGTATTGTATACTTTATTTATTTTGTATTTTCTGTATTATTATTATTATTTTGATAGAGAAATTATATATTCTTTTTCAGGGATTTATTAGGTTTTATTTATATATATTTATATCATATTTTGTAGAATTTCTTCACAAAATCTTTTGCGGATTTGTTTTAGCTCATATTGTTACCTTTTATTTCCTACAAAGAGTAGTCCAGCACTTTAGTATTGCACTTCCAAAAAGTAATCACAACTGTATTGTTACACATACTGTAGTAGTTTACAGTAAATACATGTACTGTACACGTACTTCCAACCTTTGATTCAACTCCACTGTTTAGTGAAATCCGCTTGTTTTCTGTCATGTTCTGAATTTTATTTTTCCCAATTTGCCTTTCAGCTAACCTCATACAATTGTTTTTTTAAACTACTGAATTCTCTATGTTTATATTGCATTTTGTACATCTTTTATATTCTGTATATTTGATGTTGTTTGACACCAAAGACCACATTAAAATAACTATTAAACATGCATGAGAAATCAATAAGTTGTACCTTGAAATAAATAAATTAAGCTGAATTTGAATATAACCCAAGATGATATTTTACTGAAGGCTTCACACAGATGATGACGTAGCTTGTAATTATCTAATAGTACTTTTATAGTCTGAATTGTTGCATTTATGATGCTGTAAAAGAAAGATGAAGTGTAATTGCACTAACAGACAGTTGCAGACTGCTTTAATGGAAAACATTGTCTGCTCTATTCTACTTTAAATGACAAAGAAACACACAAGTAAAAGCTAAATCTCAATCTAGAACAATATAAAAGTAATGCGGCTTAAGATAAAGGGCTAGAATATAAACATATGAATGAAGATAAATTATATAATAAATGAAATTGTGTAGACATTATTGCAAATGAATAAGCATGAATGTAAAACGGAATATAGTGATTAATGTAATATACATTATATGCTGATGATGAGAGTAAATACTGTATATGTGGCGGTTTAGAGGTAAAGTGACATGCGATGAGCTCAGAGCTCAAGATTTCAAAGTTCCAGCAACAAGTCCTTCTTTTATTGTCTCATCACAGCAACAAAAAAAATACTTTTAATGTCAAGGAAAGGGACAATGGTTCCTCCAAACAAGATGTGTTTCCAGGACCCGACTAGTACATGACATCTGGAAAGGATAAGATATGTCATGAAGGACAAACTAGCACAATACATTCAAACTTGGCAGCCCTTTGTGTCATACCATTCACAGTAAAAGTTGTAGAGTACATACAGAGGCTGGCAAAAGCATTCATACCCCTTGAACTTTTCCACATTTTGTCACGTTACAACCACAAACGTAAATGTATTTCATTGGGATTTTATGTTATAGACCAACACAAAGCGGCGCATAATTGCGAAGTGGAAGGAAAATGGAAGGTTTTCAAATTTCATTTGAGAATCTCTGGCAAGAGTTAAAAATTGCTGGTCAGATGCTTTCCATCCAATCTGACTGAACTCAAGCTATTTTGGAGAGAAGAACGGGCAAAAATGTCAGTCTCTAGATGTGCAAAGCTGGTAGGGACATACGCCAAAAGGCAGTCTCTCCAGAAAAAACGCGATTATGCGATCGCATAATTCAACGCATAATCAGCCAAAGTCCGCATATTTATGCGGTGGGGTGCGCATTTTTCAAATACGCCACACTTTTGCCGCATAAATTGTCGATTTCCGTGCAAAATATGCAGGCTTTGGCTGATTATGCGTTATGCTCTTTTCGTTGCAAAAAAGTCCCATAATATATCTTAGCAGAAAGTTGAAAAATGTTGCGTTTACTTCACACAAGAGCAGCCATTTTCCCCTGTTGTCATGGGAACGTTATGAAGTGACTTAATTATGCGATGTGAAAAATAGGGTGTTGGGGGAATCACTTTTTTTCCTCTTTTTCATCAAACCGCAGTTTTTGCAAGTTCCCGCAATTTTTGCAAGTTCCCGCAATTTCATCGCCTAAAATTGCATAAATATCCCGCATATTCCATCGCATTTTTGAAGAAAACGTTCCGCATAATCAAGGATTTTTGCCCGCAAAAATCACAAAAAAACTCCAACATTTTTCTGGAAGGACTGGAAAGGTGGGTCTACAAAGTATTGACTCAGGGGGGCTGAATACTTTTGCACGCCACACTTTTCAGTTTTTTATTTGTAAAAAAAATTTGAAAACCATGTATCATTTTCCTTCCACTTCACAATTATGCGCCACGTTGTGTTGCTCTATCACATTAAATCCCAATGAGATACATTTACGTTTGTGGTTGTAACGTGACAAATTGCGGAAAAGTTCAAGGTTTATGAATACTTGGGCAAGCCTCTGTATATGAACCGGTGAACTGTATCTCTTGAGCGAGTTAGATGAGTAAGAGTAGCATGTTGAGGAATGGGAAAGGCATGGGGCAATGAGCTCTTGTGTGTGTGTTTTATTTTTAGTTTGGCTCTGTTTGCTTTAATTCTGTTTTTCTGTACCAAATATTTCATACACAGATTAATGATTGTAGTCTTAATTTCATTTTTTAAAAAAAAAAAAAAAAAAGAGCATTGACTTGAATAGGGCTTACAATAACAATAATCAATAATCTTTGGCTCAATAAAAAAAAAAAAGATTTCAAAAGTCCTGTGGCCTGTGGGGGCGAAGCTGTCCCTGAGCCTGCTGGGGCGGGACCGGATGCTTCGGTATGGTCTGCCGGTCGGCAGCAACAACAGCAGCAGTTTGCTCATACTGTGAGACATGTTTTCTGACTGTCTGACACACCCTGGGACACCTCACCCAGTCTCTCACCTGGGACACCACAACAACACCATTGGGCAACTGATACTATGAGCTACTAATAATGACCACAAGAAAGAGAACAAATGGTTTCAGTTCTTCGACCGTGCAACTTTTAATTTTTCTGGATCAAAATTTACTTTTTTTTCAGCGTTGTGGTTGTCCTTTTCGACACTTCTTTCGCTTTTCCCCAAAGTTTTTTATACGTTTTTATGTCACTTCTTACCCAAGTTTTTGTCACATTTGTCCTGCGCTTTTTTTTTTACGTTTTTTGTTGTTGTTGTTTCCCCATGTTTTTGAAGTTCTTTTATAATTTTTTTTCTCCAAATGCTATAAAATTGAATAAAACACCCAAATTCAATGAAAGTACTGAGCTGATCTTTTATTTTACTTGCGAGGAGTAATGGTTGTATGGAACTATCCACGTTATTTTTTGACAATTTGGTTGGTCAAATTTGACCCGAGGACAACAGGAGGGTCAACATGACTTCATGTCTTTAATGTAGAGTCACAAGGACTCTGTAATATGATTAATTGATTGATTGATTGATTCTTTATTTCAGTTTGATGCACACAAAGTGCTCAAAATATAAACATTTCAGATTTAGTGTTATTGTAAAATGATATTACAGCTCGGTCCTTAGTCTGGCATTGCCAGACCTTCCTCCACAGCGCTGCAAGGAAGGTCTGTCTAGTCCACACAGCATTCAGGGATGGGAGAAAAACGTGCTCTGGTTTATTGACATTTCTTTAAACCAATCACAATCGTCTTGGGCGGTGCAAAGCACCAGACGGAGCCACGGTGCCTCTGCAAAATAGCCTCTGGAAGGAACTTGTTTTGGTGGAACAAGTGTACGTTCAAAAGCTGTTTTAGTCGTGCAACAGAAAACTCAGATTGGACAGATAGTCTAGCTAGCTGTCTGGATTTACCCTGCAGAGATCTGAGGAGCAGTTAACCATAGTCCTCACAAATCCACCGGAGGTTAGAACCCCGACACGGAGACAGAGGAAGGGGACGGACATCCGGCCTAATGTCCAGCTGCAACTGAGCAATCCCGGGAATGAAACGTCGTGGATATAGACTACTCAGTCCTAAACAAAATATTCGGTCTTTTCTTTCCAACTTGGCAAATAAAATCTCTTACAAAAATGTTTATTTTCATTTATTTTTTAATAATCATCCAGCAATAATCAATAATAATCAATCCAGCGAATAAATCATCACAAGTAGAGCGCCTTTTAGTAAAAAAGAACATTTTGTCCTCATAAACAGGGCAATACAACAATAACACTGGTTGCTGCTTTAGCTGGTCTGTTTTGCAATAGGCCTAATGAGTCACTGGATGTCACTGTTGCGCCATGAAGGCCACAGCTCATTTATCCTGATTGTACCTGAAGTATCATGATGGGTCCATCCGCTGATGAAGGTGTGAGAGTTTCAGTCTTTCTACGCGCGTCTGAATCAATATCGTTGTCTTATATAAATGAAGGCACTTTTACCCAACGAATAACGTGAACGAAAGCAAATATTTACATTAAGATCCCGGAAGTCGTCTCTCTGGATCCTGCTTGGCTCATGCTACGTTTGAGGGACGTCGGAATTATTACCCCCTCTTGAGCAGATGGGTGTTACATTACTTTGGGTCACTCTTGCTGAAGCAGTCAACAATGTAATTTTAGTCATTTTAGTCCAACGTTTTAATTTCCCATTTCCAATTTGAATTTAAAAAAAATGTTGTTTTTTAAATTGGGATAGGATGTGCCCCATGTTTACATTTGTCTGCTTTTTGTTTCACAATTGCATCACAAAACAGGGTCAACTAGTTTTTTTTATTTTTTATTTCAAATAAACACAACCACAAAGTAAGAATTACCTCAGTTACCGCTCAGTTACAAGCACAAAAAACAACAACGTATTTGACAGACATACGCTAGGAGGTGTAGTTTCCGAGCAGCGCCTGAACGCAGCAGCGGCCCAGAGCGGCTGTCAGCGGTGGATGAGAGAGAGATTATCCTCCTTTAACTGCGACTCGGTGTTAACGGGCAGCGGGACGCCGTATGTGACACGACATGGGAAACGCCGACACCAAACTTCACTTCAGGAAAGCGGTGATTCAGCTCACAACCAAAACACAGGTCGGTTCTTTACAAGAAAACACTTTTAAAAAAACCAACAACAACACAGAAACGTGCGAAGAACGCGTCGGCTGTGCTCGGTTTGCGGTTTAAATTCAGCGTGTGGAGATAAAGTTGGGAGTGCCAGATGGTAGCCTCAACTGCTGCCCAGATGACACAAAATGGAGAGGAAAACAGGGCCAACGCTAATTAGTTTATATTTGAACATCTCCAGACAAAATACGCATACATCTCTTGAAATATTGATACTTTTCCTCAATATTTAGTGCTGTTTGGAGACTGGAGACACTCAGTTTTGGCCTTTTTGGATATGTCTTCCACATGTCTTTATTTGTTTTGTAAAAAGATCCTTGAATAACTTCAACTTGTTGCACTTAATTAGTTTAGCTGCAGGCAGGCAGGTAGCAGACGTGTGTTTTCTTCCCTGGCAGGTGCATTTAAGGTGGAGCTAACTAGATCATTTAAATGTACTGTCGCTGTTACCCAGTTCTGTTCACATCTTTATCATCGATTAATCGTTTGAGTCAAAGCTAGCTTATCTTTATTTATTTTTTTATTAATCTTTATTTTAATCCCATTGAGATTCAGAATCTCTTTTGCGAGGGAGTCCTGGCCAAGACAGCAGTAATATTAGTTCCATTTACAGTGAAATATAGACAACATAAAACAGAAAAAGACAGTTGGCTATTTAACATCATCTCAACACAATCACCAGCAGCGCTCCGTAACAGCACATATGCATTTAGTAGTCAAATAGTCCTTTTATATCCTCATTTTAATCTGGGTCATTGTTGGTAGGTAGTCTAATTTAAGCTGATTCTGCAATTTATACCAGGATGGGGGGGCAAAAACTTTAAAGGCACTTTCACACTAATTTTGGACCCTGGCTGCAACTAACTATTCTTTTCATAGTCTAATAATCTGTCAATTATATCCTCGATTACTTGTTTGGTCTCTAAAATGTCAGAAAATGATGAAAAATGTGGCTCGGTGTTTCCCAAAGCTCAAGAGGACGTCCTCAAATGTCTCGTTTTGTCCACAACTCAAAGATATTCAGTTTACTGTCACAGAGGAGAGAAGAAACTAGAAATATATTGTCATTTAACAAGCTGACACTTTTTTTGGCGGAGAAGGTCTTTTGTCTGTGTGTTCAATATGAAGCTACAGTCAGCAGACGGATAGCTTAGCATCAAGAAAAGAATTTGTATTTTTTTATTTTATTAAATTTATTAAGTACTCCATTCCAATATGGAGATGGAGCACGTGATTTCTATTTGACAATATGTGTTGGATACGTGCTCCAGGAGGGTGCACAGAGCCGAGATGCTATTAAGAATCCTACTAAAAGAAGTAGCGTGTCTGTCCGTGTCCTGCAGCCGGTGGAAGCCACAGACGATGCCTTCTGGGATCAGTTCTGGGCCGACTCCACCACCACCGTCCAGGACGTTTTCGCTCTGGTGCCGGCGGCTGAGATCCGAGCTGTGAGAGAGGAGTCTCCGTCCAACCTGGCAACCCTCTGCTACAAGGTAACCTGCGTTTCTATGAGGACCGGTCTGAGGGCTGGGACAACGGGGCGATTCGGTTCACAATACGACTTGTGCCGATTCCATTTGTATGGCGATTAGAGCTACACCGATTACAACTTTCTAGGCCGATTCCGATTTCCCATTTTCTTTGAGTTAGGCCAGCCGATACCGATTTTAGCCGATTCCGATTTCATTTTCATTTTTTTTACAGCACACACAAATATTTATTTTCTATCTTTTCTTTAATAGAACATTTGACATAGAACATTTTTGAATTTTTTTGAATAGATAATCGATCGCTATAAAATAGAACTATATAAATTACTCCTGGTGTGGGGAAAAGGGGGGGGCGTATTTGGGGCTCCAAATGAGTAAAGAAATGTAAAAGATGAAAAGAAGAAAGAAATGACCAACACACCTCAGGAGACAGCAGGAAATTTAGACAAAACATTGAAGAAAGTGAAAGGGAAAAAAACAACAAATGTTTAAAAAAAAAAAAAAACATAAGTTGGAGGGGCAAAAACGATGGAAAATAAGTGACACAAATGTTGACAAAAACAGAAATTCTCTATCCAGAAATCCTGTTTGAGATGTTAGTTGTTCGAGGCAGCGAGGAGTCAGGTCTCAGCTGTTCTCCATCCTGGATACAGTCGGAGTCCGAGGAATGCTGCTGTTGGTTGTTCCCACACTTTAAACCTTTAAACCTTACACACGTCAGTGTTGGCAAAGGCCAAAGGTCATTTGAGTTTTTGTAGACCTGGCTGCAAATCAGAAGAGAGAAGAGATTTAGAAACCGATTTTATAGTTGTGATAAAGAAGCTGCGAGAATGTTTTTTTTAGAGACACGGAGTATCAGATGTCAGGTCAGCGTCCTGATCATCGTTCTTCTTTGATCAGATGGTTTCAAACTAGGATATTTGGGCAAAGTGCTACGTTTGAGATCTTTGGCTTCTTTTCTTAACCCCTGTGTTGTCTTCCTGTCGACCACGCAACTCTGTGTTTTTCTGGGTGGAAATTTGAACATTTTCTTTTTCTACACTTTGTGTGGTCACTTCTTTTTTTAATGATGTTTTTGTGAATTTTTGGGCGCTTTTTCCAATGTTTTTTTTCCTCACCTTTTTCCAATGTTTTTTTTCCTCACCTTTTTCCAATTTTTTGTCACTTTTTCAGATGTTTTTTCTTTCTTTTTTGTCACTTTTTTCAGCGTAAAAAAAAAAAAAAAAATGTTTTCAAAGGGGATAGCAATGTTTGAAACAGCTTCAAAATCTTGAAAAACGCATGGAAAAATGTGTCGACAAAGTGTTGATTTTCAGTTTTGACCCGGGAGGACAATGCGAGGGTTAAACTAGTTTGGTTTAAATTTCCAAAAGAAGGGTTGAACCCAGATCAGACAACCGTAGCCCAACCCTGGTAGGTGATATGAAAGAGGTATATGCATGTAAACCTATTCTAGTAGACCCCAGAGTAACAATATGATGCTGAAAAGGAGTATAATAGGCTCTTTAAATCCTACATAGGTAGCCTCTTGATTTTAAAGCATCACTCTAGCCTTAATGTCCTCTCCATGTGCCCCCCCACCCCTCCCTCCCTAGGCAGTGGAGAGGCTGGTCCAGGGTGCAGACTCCGGCTGTCCCTCAGAGAGAGAGCGTCAGATTGTCCTGAACTGCACCCGCCTGCTCACCCGCATCCTGCCCTACATCTTCGAGGACGCTGACTGGAGGGGCTTCTTCTGGTCCACCGTGCCCGGAGCCGGCAGAGCGGGGGTACGACTCCCACGCCAAATCAGTTTCACAAAGTAGTAGTGGAGCAGAAACTCTCCCTCTCGTATTTTTTTTCGCTCTTCTAGTTATCTCTGCTCGGAGGACCTGAGGAGTGGGAAGTGTTGAGGCTGTTCACTGCTTCAGTGGACGTGGTGTCCCTTCGTGATTTCACCTTGACGCTGCTGAGTGGGCTGCAATAGCAAAGGAATGCATTGAGGAAGCAATCATTTCCTGTTTCTACAAGTTCAATTATGTCTGTGTGTCTGTCTGTTTGTGTGTGTCTGTTTCTGTGTCTGTTTGTGTGTGTCTTTGTCTGTTTGTGTGTGTCTGTCTTTGTCTGTTTGTGTGTCTGTCTGTGTGTGTCTTGTCTCTTTCGTCTCCAGTCTCATAAATGACTGACTGTTTTTGAATTCTTTAATTGACTGGAAGTAATGTACTGATGCTATGATAAGTTTAAAGCGAACACGAAGTGGCTAATTACCTGGATATGCTGACGTAGCCTTTGGCTAAACAAGGAAAGCTAAAAAAAATACAGTATTAATTACATTTGTACAGGACCGGTTCACACAACCAACACCCCTAAAGGTATAAAATAAAAAGGTCTGGAGATTATAACTGGGATAAAAACAAGTCTTTCTGACTAAGACAATGCTAACATGTTGATGTTTAAGCAGGTTTAATGTTTCCCATTTTCACCATCTCGAGCCGTTTTCTCATCGGGACATTCAGGAAGTTGTCCAAAGTTGACCTTTCTGACATGCACCACTCAACAGACAACTGTCTGCGTCTTTGACAAGAAAATATCTTTTTAAAACTTCTTTTTAAAATACTAATTTGCAGAAATCTCAGCAGTGGAGATCTCCAGACCTTTTACAAATAAAACCAAAAACTTGTGATTTGAGTGGGGGGAAGCTTTATTTTGCATCTTTGGTTGATAAAAAAAAATAAACTTATAAATAAAAATAAATGGTAGACTGTTAGAGAAAGTAATTCTCTAGCTCTCTACTAATTCTCCGAGGGAGACGGGTGTAAACAGCTCTGCTCTCTGAGACCACCTGCAGCCCCCACGCATTGCGGGGCAAACGGCAGACGGAGTTTAATCTGTCAGCGGCCTCTCGGCTCCCCAGACATCAGAGGACTTTAGGCCTTTGAGATTAGCACGTATAATGCTCCACAGTGGTTAGAAGTGACGGGGATTCTCTGAGCGGGATCTGTAAGAGGAGACTGTTGCTGCTGTTGAAGGTCCCTGTCTGAAACCTCTCCTACCCTCCCCCCCCAACTCTACCTCCGGACGGCTGCTGGTTCTCTGGTTACCTGGTCGGCAGGGGACCCGCGGTCCAAACACTGCCCATATTGTATCTCCCCCTCCCCTCCTCCTGGCCAGTGGTTGAATTAAGGAGGGATTGAATGTCCCTTAATTAAAGTGTGGGACTGGAGTCAAAAGCGGAGAGCTGCAGCCATTGGGACAGACCAATGGCTCGTTTGTATGAATCCAGTTTGTGGTTCTGTAGGGAAATACTGCGATTGTTTTCTCAGTCAATTGTTTAATCGATTTTAATTGTTCGGTCTACAAAATGTCAGAAACTGGTGAAAAGTGTGGATCAGTGTTTCCCAAAAAGCCCAAGGTGTCTTGTTTTGTCCACAACTAAAAGATATTCAGTTTACTGTCACAGAGGAGAGAAGAAACCACAACATATTCACATTTAACAAGCTGGGATCAGAATTTTTTTTTTTACTCGAACCGATTCAAGCAACACTAAAGAACCTTTTCACGCTACATTATGAAAGTTTGCCAGATCAGGTAGCAGATCTGTGGTTTGAATGAACTGGACAATGTAATGTAATGGACAATTCTACTTCCAACCTGTAGGGGGACGAAAGCGGGAAAAGTTACGTAGTGTTGCTTTAATCAATTATCACCATATAGCGATTCATTTAATAGTTGACAATTAATCGATTTAATCTTTGCAGCAATAATTCAGATTTATATACAGTTGGAACCACAATCCTCTTCATGGCCATTGCATAAAACGTCTGTTAGATCTGCTGAAATCCAACGCTGGTACCACGTGTGTTGATTTAACGGAACAAAATCCACCTAAAAACACAATGCACACAGTCCAAATATCATTTTGCTGAAATGATACCAACATGCAACTTATACTACAGCCGATTTTGGCACGAGCCTCTTTCGGATTGTAGCACAAGCGTAAAATGGCACCACACTTCCACGGCAGCATAATGAGGGTCCCTACATGTAAACCGAAGCATTGAGAACTTTGCAAGTGTAGAGACAGTTTATTAAAAAGATAGTTTAGAAAAAATTCACGACCAGTCGAACGCCGTGCAACGCGAGCGGTTTGCGCTAAAACTGGTCACATTCGATTAGCATGAAATTATGTCCCAGAGAAAGGTTGACTCGGTACACGTGTTCTTGACCCCTAGGTTCATTTTGCACCGGATTTGTCCTTTAAATTTCATATACAGTACAGGCCAAAAGTTTGGACACACCTTCTCATTCAATGTGTTTCTTTATTTTCATGACTATTTACATCGTAGATTCTCACTGAAGGCATCAAAACTATGAATGAACCCATGTGGAATTATGTACAAAACAAAAAAGTGTGAAATAACTGAAAACATGTCTTATATTTTAGATTCTTCAAAGTAGCCACCCTTTGCTTTTTTTGATAACTCTGCAAACCCTTGGTGTTCTCTCAATGAGCTTCATGAGGTAGTCACCTGAAATGGTTTTACCTTCACAGGTGTGCTTTGTCAGGGTTCATTAGTGGAAGTTTTTCCCTTATTAATAAAAAAATCAAAGGGCGGCTACTTTGAGGAATCTAAAATATAAGACATGTTTTCAGTTATTTCACACTTTTTTGTTTTGTACATAATTCCATATGTGTTCATTCATAGTTTTGATGCCTTCAGTGAGAATCTACAATGTAAATAGTCATGAAAATAAAAAGGAAACGCATTGAATGAGAAGGTGTGTCCAAACTTTTGCCCTGTACTGTATAATGGTCTTAAAAAGTTTTGACTTTGACTTGGTGGAACCTGCAGAAACTTTGATAACAAATGTGGCGTCTCCTAACTCACCTCTTCATCCTCCAGCGTTTAGATGAAGATGGCGAGGATAATGAAGCGCGGCCGCTGGCTGAGTCCCTGCTGCTGGCCATCGCTGACCTGCTCTTCTGTCCAGACTTCACCGCTCAGAGCCACAAGAAGATCGGCCCCGTGAGTCCACCACCGCTCTACATTACACCCATTATCTTGCAGTGCAGCTGGAGGCAAACACCTGCCAATATTCAGAATCTAATTTAGGACCACTTACCAAAGCTTCGCCTCGGGCTCATTCATTAAAGCAGATTTTTTTTTTCTGGGCCAAATTACACGGCTATCAGATCGGCGCATAGACTCGCGTACTAGCCAGTACTGATACCAGCATTTTAGGCTGTATGCGGGGCTTTTTCTGATACTTAAATCAGTACTGGAACAACTCTAGTATTTACACTACCGGTTAAAAGTTTGGGGTCACTTAGAAATTTCCATTCACTCCATTACAGACAGAATACCAGCTGAGATCAGTTGCATTGTTTTTTTTAATCAGGGCAGCAGTTTTCAGATTACATTATGCGCTTACATAATTGCAAAATGGTTCTCGACTGTTGTAGAAAGAAGTGGCTGATCTTTGATGCAATATCTACATAGCCCATTATCAGCAACCATTCATCCAATGTTCCAAAGGCCCATTCTGTTTACAAATCTGATATCATTTTAAAAGGCTAACTGAGAACCTGAAACAACCAACGAAGAGATGAGGATGTTTTGTACTTAAGCTTTAAAGAGTCTTTCCACATGAGAAGAAAAACCACTTTCTTCAGCTCTGTGTTGACTTAGTTTAGCCCTCAAGCTACAACAGTGTCGATAATACCGAATAGAGCCAAGTCCCTGTTGTTGAGCCCCGGGGCGGTACCGGTTAGCACTGTTATCTCCCTCGCACAGCCTTCTCAGGAGCTGGAGTTAATGAGTTACCGTACTCCACATGAGACGGAGGAGTGGCCGTGTTTGTTAACTGGGCTGAGAGGAATGATCGTGTTGAGCAAACACCTGTGGTGCTGGAGAGCACGTGGAGGTGACCAGAAAAATGAGGCTGCCCCGCTGCTCCTAATTAGGCTGCGCTCACACGGCCTGCGTTGGCCCGCCAGACGGTCCGGTAAAAACGCTCATCTTTCCATTCATTCTGAGTGTGGATCGTGTATTGAGGCTGTTGTCGCACGGGGGGGACACTCCAAAAAATGCAGCAGGCATGCGGCAAAAAGTTGAGACAGACTCAACTTTTGGGAAAAACGCAACCCCACGTCACGCTGCGCTGGCCAGTCGTGTTACAAGACATCAGACTTTGAGCTATGGTTTGAGGGCGAGAATCCCGTAGGGCTGGGCAATATATTGAAATTGTATCCATATATGACGCTAGATATCGTCTTAAATTTTGGATATTGTAATATCCTGATATGACAAGTGTTGTCTTTTCCTGGTTTTAAAGGCTGCATTACAGTATGCACTTCTCTGAACTTACCAGACTGTTGTATCTGTTCTATTATTTGCCTTTACCCACTTAGTCATTATATCAACATAACTGATGATTATTTATCAAAAATCTCATTGTGTGCATATTTGGTGAAAGTACCAATTGTCAACCCTACAATATCGCCACAATATCGATATCGAGGTATTCGGTCAGAAATATCGGGATATTTGAGTTTCAGCTCTAGAATCCCGTCCAGGAAACGGGAAACATCACTGCCTCTATCGCTGCCCCAAGTAAGTTTTAAAACACTACGAGGGTAAAAAACCAAACCCAAGCACTGGGCTGCCCGGGAGTTTGTGTCATAGCTGAATGTTTCCTGCAACAACAAAGCACTCGCTATGTCTCGCTCGCCTTCTCTCTCTCTCCCTGGGAAATGAAGCTGCCTTCAAGTGCGGTCGGAAACGTCAAGAACTATAAACAATCTGAGGGAAAATGGTAACTGTGAAATATAAAGTCTACTTATGCAACATTGGGGAGTTTAAGAACCCAACAGGACGACACATAAATGGGCCATTTCATTGCAACACCCCCCCTCCACCCCCGCCCGCCCAGTCCTTAACACCTTGTGTGTGTGTGTGTGTGTGTGTGTGTGTGTGTGTGTGTGTGTGTGTGTGTGTGTGTGTGTGTGTGTGTGTGTGGTGGAAAATAACCAGCGGCTGGCAGTTTGTTCCCTCCCGCTTCTGTGACCTGTGAAGCATGCGTAAATGCATAAACACAATCATTTGAGATTAGAGCTTTCACTTCCCGGTAAAATTGGGTCAAAATGTGTCCGTGTTAAAGGGTCAGTTCACCCAAATTACCATTGAATCATTAGGGCTGGGTCGATACGCTTTTGACGCGATTTCAATTCTTTCACGATACAGGAGTGCCGATTGGATTTGTATTGCAATTCTAATAAGTCATTTGATTCGGGAGTATTGAGTTTCTTTTCCTTCTTTGACAAAAACCAAAAGATGAATAATGCACTTCTAGAGGCAGTATATCATGAGATATTTCTGAAGACAGATTTTTGTCGGTCAGTCTGACATTGATTTAATTTGTAAAAAAGTACAGAACATGTATTTTCTGCTTCATCCATGCTGTTCTGAGTGAGATACGGTTTCTGAATGTGTCCTGCCTTCAGTCTCCGGGTGAGCTGGTCAAAATCTGCACGGCTTTCTACGTCACTAGCCGAGATGAGGGCCCTAACGGACCTAGAGGGGCCTAGGGGGCTAGCGCCAGCATGCTAGCTCGTTCTCAATGGCAAAACACTGCTACAACACATAATCTACAAAAGAACTACTTCCATGTCCCTGTTCTGCAGGTATTCCACACAAAGTTGGAAATGCGCCCTCATTTAGAGTGTTTTTTGATAATTAAACCATGTAAACCTATTATGATACAATCTCAAATTACAATTATGAATCTTAAAATGAGAATAATATGGCCACCTTAGCATCTTGTCAGTTGACACTAGTCTCGCCAGACCTTCACAGCGCTGCGGAGGAGGGTCTGGCTAGTCCACACAGCATTTCGGGATGGGAGAAAAACGTGCTTGGGTTTATTGGCATTTCTTTAAACCAATCACAATCGTCATGGGCAGCGCTCCACGCCGCACGGAGCTACAGTGTCTCTGCAAAATAGCCTCGGTAGTGAACTTCAAAAGTTGCTTTAGTCGTGCAACAGAAAACTCAGATTGGACAGATAGTCTAGCTAGCTGTCTGGATTTACCCTGCAGAGATCTGAGGAGCAGTTAACCATAGTCCTCACAAATCTACCAGAGTTTAAAATTCCATCACAAAGAAAGTGGAAGGTAGCGAACATCCAGCCGAAAATTAGGGACATCCGGCGGCAACGGAGCAATCCCGGAAGTGGAACGTCGTGGATATAGACTAGTTGACCGTAACGTAAACTTTATTCCTCCCTATTTCCTTCAAATGTCACGCTGATCATTTTTGCATTTGGCATTGTCGCAAAATGCCAACACAGAAACAACCGCCAAGTCAAATAATAATGTTTGAATTTACATGTGAGTTCATTTAATATTGAAAACAACACATGTGAGCATCCCGTTTTTTTTGTTGTTTTTTTCGCTTTGGAGTCGCTTGACAGTTTTGAGTAACACTGTTTTGAGTTTGAAATTTATAAAAAGCGTATCTTACCAAATCTACGGACCACCAGGGGTCACTCATTCGCGAACCAGCAGTCTTTGAGGAATACTGCTTTAGAGGCAGTTCAGTTGGTGCCTAAAAAGCATCGAATTTGCTATCCTACCCCGCCATGGCAACCGCTGACAAATCAAAGCTTTTCAGGAAGTCACAAGCCCGAAAAATGAGCCAATCGGTGCCTGCGGGGTTTGGTTGAACCCCAGTGAACGTTTTGTGTGGCACTGCGCTGTACCCTTTGCTGTCAGTTTACTTCTGAAGAACAATGGCAGCACCAGTCCCATCTGTTCACGA
This sequence comes from Perca flavescens, assembly GCF_004354835.1. Classification (NCBI taxonomy): domain Eukaryota; kingdom Metazoa; phylum Chordata; class Actinopteri; order Perciformes; family Percidae; genus Perca; species Perca flavescens. Next base: position 4,457,733 of record NC_041351.1, read on the forward strand.
CGCTGCAGTTATCGGTGCTGAGGCGTCACGCGCTGATATTCTCAGCAATCACTTGATGAAGTAGGTGTGTGAACGCAGTCCCAGTGCTCTGTTTAGACCTTCAGCTGTGACATATAGCAGTGGGGAAATATGAATGTCACTTAAGAATGCTCTACGGAATAAACTACTAAAAATAGCTTTCAAGATGAGTGATGCTGTTTTCCTACCCTACCGATGTTAAGTAACATAAAAATAGTAACATCCTCTTTCTTTTTTCGGTGGCAGAAGTAAGTCTTCTCAACATTTGTTGTGTTCTGGTTTCAGAATGATAAAGACAGTTGGAGAACAGTTTATCATTTGCATATTTTAACATTTCTGAAAACTTGTAATACAATTTTATTTATTTTTATTTATTTTATTACAGAGACCGTGCATATTAATAAACAATTTTGTCAATATGCCAGAGTTAGCCAGAAGGCTATTTTTCATCTGCAGTCTCTAGACAGATGGTAAAAAAGTCACCCTAAAAGAATGTAAAATTACACATTTACATAACAATATAACATTTAAATACATTTGGTAAAAGGTACTATTAAGCCAAACATTTTAAGTAATTGTAAGTTTCATTATAATATCTATTTGTTAAAATATTTTTCCCCATTCACCTGTAGTGTCCCACTTTACCAGTATTCACTTAGGTCTAGTTTAACAGCTTTTTTTCATTTAAAAAAATAAAAAGGAACAAAACTTACATGCAGATTCAAACACATTGCTTTTATTACAACAAACTACTTTTTATAAGTGTTTAAGGGGGCCTAAGGTTTGGGATTTTGGATATGATATTGGCAGTTTTTGTGCTTTTTGGAAATGATGCAAAGGTGCTAATAGGGAAAAATAACAAAATGTCAAATAAATATGAAAAGCTGCTCCTGTGGAAAGTCTATTATATATTAATTTACTTAGATTGACCCTTCAAACTATTTAGTATCGGTAAAATTTTCCCTGCCCAGATGGCACCGATATCTGGTCTGGCCAACGGACTAATTAGACACAAAACAGGATGATTCTTTTCCTTGGCAACTATCATGTTTTTCCCAAAAGACTTTTAGGCATTATCATAGTGTGTGTGTGGGGGGGGTACAGTTTTGAGCATCAATGACTTCATTTCCTGTATTCGGATACACATTTATGCACCAATTTACGGTGGAAATACCTTTTTTATTTAGCCTATGTGAAGAAGAAAAACGCAGATGACCATTCAAATAATATCATCGACATGACGTACACGTTATTGTTATTGTTGCAGGTCACAGCCGAGGACATCCGAACCATCGACAGCTGCGAGTACATCTGGGAGGCAGGGGTGGGCTTCGCTCATTCGCCTCCTCTCAGCTACACCCACGACATCAACAGGTGAGACTGCAGCCAATCAGGGGAAGGGGGAGCTGTCTGAAAATAAACATTAACATGAATCCAACATATTAGTTGTAGGGCTGTGAAACGATAACATTTTTTTTATTAATGGCTGAATTTCTGTAGTTAATCGCGATTTATTGCATGTTTTATCACATGATTAAAATTCTATTATTTTGCATTTCAGAACAGTTTTTAAGTACATATTAACAATGGAATGCTTTTCTTACCAGTGTATCTTGATTGGGAATCAAATGAATGCAAAGGGAGTTACTTTATAAACTTGACTTTAAGATATTTATTTGTTTATTTATTTACTGTAAACAAAAGAAAAATGTGTGAATCTGTCATTATTTCACAATTCCAAGTACCTAACTAAAAAACAAAAAATCCATATCCTTACCAAAGTCAATATAGTGTGCAGTAGCTTCTCAATAATTTTGTTCCACATTTTAACATTAGAACATGATGTATAAATATATGAATATCTCAAAAATTATTTGAACAGCTTAGAATTGTATGCACCATAAAAAGGTATATCTAAAGTCTGTAGGCTGCCCTACACGTTATTGTAGGCCCAGTTTTATGTACAGCTCAATTTTATACATAATATATAGTAAAAGGTCCCTGCTTGGTCTCTTTTTAAGCTGATGGGTCCTTGGTCTAAAACCCTTAAATAACAGGGCTAGTCCACCAGAGAGCACTAACATGTTCATTTCTCAACTGTTAAATGTCCCATTCAGAACGTGTCTTGGACACATATCGGCCAGGCTGTAGTATAAAACCTGTGTGTGATTTCTCATAACTTTGATATTAACGTGGATCCGTCCTGTGCTGTTGTTGTTTGTCCAGGAGCGAGCTGCTGAAGCTGCTCCTCACCTGTCTCTCTGAGGCCATGTACCTTCCTCCGTGCTCTGACAGCAGGAACCTCAATCCCTGGGTCGCCTTCTTCTGCTCCACAGAAAACCGGTAACACACACACACACACACACACACACACACACACACACACACACACACACACACGTGAACAGTACAGGCTAGAGCTGTAATTGGGCCTTAAAAGTTAGGCCCGACAAGACCGGAGCCCGACAGAATGCGGCCCAAGCCCGACAAGTACATTTTGATTGACAGCTTTTTAAAAGCCCAAATCCGTTTTTAGAGCCCGACATTATTCAAATGTTCGCACAGCTCTTTTGCCAAGAATGAGTCATTTATAAATTTTTTAACATCATGTATTCATGACTAAAGTAGACTATAGGCCACTTGGAAGTTGGAACAAAGAAATAAAATAAGTCCTCCAGAGGCCAGCCTCCGTTTCACCTCCTCAGCATCCATTTTCGCGCTAATCGAAACGCATCACCGTGTAAAATGATAGAAATTAAGACCAAACCCGACGACTAAGATCTTCAGCTCTAGTACAGGCTAGTAAGTGCACTTCCTATGTTTGGGTCGGATTGCATTTATCACCTAAAGTGAACCGAACTCTATAGCATTTTGGAAGCAAACCGAGACCCCCGTTTTCAAGCGGAGCAGAGTTTGGTTGTTTGGTCCGTAAAGGGTTCGAATGAGCTTTCACACCGCCCCAAACCAACCGGACTATCAGAACAAACTCTCCAGGGTTTGGTTAAAAACAGAACAAACTGCTCAGGTGTGAAAGTGTCCTAAGAGCCAAGAGGACAATTTTCAGAGAGATTTTAATAAGAAAATCAAACTAAAAAAATAGAGGGCGATTTTAATAAAGGATTGTAAAAAGTCCCCATTGGAAATTGCGCCCTTGAATGTGCCTCACCCTCTGCTATGCATTAACGTACACTGTGGATCGTAACACCCCCTCTGAAGAGCCCCTCTCCTCTGAGCACATTCCAGAGTCATTAACTCTTCTGCTGTTTATATGTTTCCCTGCTTTCTACCAAGAAGACACCAACGCTGCTGATGACAATGAGTCACTTTCTTAGGTTATGCATTTTATCTACTGTCGCCACTCTGATGTGGTGGGTTGTCACTTTTTAAGGGGGTGGGGGTGATCGATGCAGCACAGTATCGCGATATTTTCCGTGGCAATACTGTATCGATACACAGACGCCGAGTATCGATCTTTCATTATATATGTGTTGGTCAGTTTGTCTACTTGACAATCCTGTTTTGAAGCAGTGAAATTAAAGTGACATGAACAAACGGAGACATTTATCTTTTTAGATAAAACAGATGTTGACAAAGTTTCCTTTTAGGGACATCATTTGAAATTGGGAAAGATTTGAAGTTGGAAAAAAGGTAATACATTGCAATATATCGCAGAATATTGCAATATTACATTACATGTCATTTAGCTGACGCTTTTATCCAAAGCGACTTACAATTGCTATATATGTCAGAGGTCGCACACCTCTGGAGCCCCTAGGGGTTAAGTGTCTTGCTCAGAGACACGTTGGTTGATCGCAGTGGGAATCGAACCTGGGTCTCCCACAACAAAGACGTGTCATACTCACTGCGCCATCACCACCCCAAAATGTTTAAAATCGCAATAATATCGCATTGTGACATAAGTATGGTGATCGTATCGTGAGGCCTCTGTTGATTTACACCACTACGCTTTTTAGCCACCAAACTCCAAATGTTTGTGACCCCAAGTCTGGATTGGCTTAAAGCTACAGTGCGCAGTTTCTGTCTCCCCCATGAGGAATTCTAAGTAATGACCAAAAAACCTTCGGCGCGTCCACATGATACAAGCCTTCCGTGATCGCGCACCATCCCCCCCACCCCTACTCTACACAGTTGCTAGTAGCCAAGGAGGACACGGAGGATTAAAACAACATGATGGACTCTTCAGATAAGGTCATTATCTTCACTTGAGTTTCTGCGCAGGAAAGTCGCCGGACGCCACAATCTTCTGAACATAGTCACACTGAGAAACCCAGAGAGAGCTGTGTGGAGCTGATAGTCTTTATTAGCTTTGTAGTAACTCATTTGGCAACGGCTTGAATGTAACAGACGTTTATTTATTTTTATTTTTTTTATATATATTTTTATTTCAAGGACAAATGCTGTTGTTTATATATATATATATATATATATATATATATATATATATATATATATATATATATATATATATATATATATATATATATATATATATATATATATATTACATTTCAATCCTTCCCAACCAACCCAGAACAGTCTGCCTTACATTATATTCATTAATAGGACAAAAAATGATGAGAAAAATAATAATAGTAATAATAATCATACAATATTAAAAGATTAAAAAAAAATAATAATAAAAAAAAATAAGGATAAAAATAAAAGAAAAATAATAAAAAAAGAGAGATTTTAAAAAAGAGAGAAAAGCAGTTGGATACCACAATCAATCGAAGACAACAGACGTTTATTAATATCAAAAAGTTACGCACTAAAGCTTTAAGCTGGTCCAGAAAAAAAATGGAAAGTCTACAGAGACAAACCGCTTAAAAACCAGAGGAAAATCTGATGTAGATCACACTGAGGTGACGCAAAAGTGCAAGAACGAACGAGAGGAAAACTCTTGACAGCTTGAAGCAGATCCACCGCGCTGACTGACCTCGCTGCTTCCACTCCTCCCCCTTCCCAGACACGCCCTGCCTCTGTTCACCTCCCTGCTCAACGTGGTGTGTGCCTACGACCCGGTCGGGTACGGCATCCCGTACAACCACCTGCTGTTCTCGGACTACCGGGAGCAGCTGGTGGAGCAGGCGCTCCAGATCCTCATCGTCACCCTGGAGCACGAGGCCGGCTCGGCGGCCGGCGCCGCGCTCCAGGCCCTGGACACCTCCGCACCCCCCTCCGCCGGGGACCAGCAGGAGGTCAGAGGAAGTTTGGTTTATTTGTTATTATAATGAAATCGCTGACACTCATTCAGAATTTTACAATCCTCCTTTCGTTTGTTTTTTTGCAGCCAGCTGGACCTGATAACCTCTTTGTGAATTATCTCTCCAGGATACACAGAGAAGAGGTAAAACGCCAAAGTGAACCACTCACGGTTATTGAACATTACTCGTTGACTTCTGGAAAGATGTTGCATTTATTGAACTTAAAAAACCGGGAAACAGTTATACAAATCAACAGTGAAAACACCTTGAACTATGAAATGTGCCTTCATACTTTTCCCGTTTTTTAACTTTTGGAATTCCTCTTCAAACACAAGACAAAATAAGAGTTAACTCACAAAACTTCATGTGCAAAATAATAGCTTTTCTTGATTATATTGTTTGTGTGATCGTTAGGAGCCGAAATCAAAATTGCGATCAAAAATTTGATTTGATCAATTGCACAGCCCTGGCTGTAGGATGTTAAAGGAGAAATCCGGCGCAAAATGAACCTAGGGGTTAATAACACATGTGTACCGAGTCGATCGTTCTCTGGGACATGTTTTCATGCTAATTGAATGTGACCAGTTTTAGCACAAACCGCTAATTAGCTTATAACGCTAGTCGTCGGGGCACGGGTAAAGTAAAAATAAATCGCTATTCCTACACCACTAACAAGGCTCAAAATAGCACCACACTTCCACGGTAGCATAATGAGGGTCCCTGCATGTAAACCAAAGCATTGAGAACTTTGTAAGTGTACAGACAGTTTATTAAAAGATAGTTTAGATAGTTTATATAGTATACATGCGGGCGCCATCTTGGGAAAGCAGTCACGACCAGTCGAACGGTCACATTTGGTTAGCATTTTTTAACCCTCTAGGTTCATTTTGCGCCGGATGTGTCCTTTTAAACTGTGTTTTCCTGAGGTTTGTGGAAGACTTAAGGGCATATATTTTGGGTAATTCCTCAAGAAAATGTTACGTTTTTAAATTAAATAAATATGCAATTTCACATCATTTTAGAAATCCAACTACAATCATTAGATCTAAGAAAAGTCACTTAGTTAATAGTTAGTTTTGATGCTCTGATTGATTTTGCATTCATTCGGCTTAGGTGGTGCCCAAAACGTCTTGGGTGCTGCACCTTAAGCCTTATAGTGGTATGGAAAACCCTGTCTTTGTTTATCAGGACTTGAGCTTCATCCTGAAAGGTCTGTCTCGGCTGATGAACAACCCTCTGGTCCAAACCTACCTGCCTCACTCCAACAAGAAGATCCAGTTCCACCAGGAGCTGCTGATCCTCTTCTGGAAGTTCTGTGACTTCAACAAGGTGCGGAGCCCGATTTTTAACTGTGACAATAGATGGATAGATATTTATTTATTGTCCCGTGGGGGAATTTTGTTTTCACAGTCGGTTTCATGCACATGGCAATTTACACGGAAAAATAAATTTAATAGATAACAAAGACCGGTATATGGACGCATAGAAACAAGCACATTAACAACAGCGACACAAAGCCACTGGACTTCAAACGTCGCATGTACTATGTCTGAAAACTCAAACAAAAACTGGGACAGAAGAGTTAAAGCTCAGTTGTGTTTGTGTGTTTTCAGAAGTTCCTGTTCTTCGTGCTGAAGAGCAGCGACGTGTTGGATGTGCTGGTTCCCATCCTCTTCAGCCTGAACGAAGCCAGAACAGATCAGTGTGAGTCACGCAGATTTGAACGCTGTGTGTTGGGGAAGAAAAAGTTCTCTCACGTCCACTTCAAGTGGCTGGTTCAGATGAGTTTTATTCACAGCGCAGTGGAGACAGAAGCTCACAGGAAGCCATTACCATACCTAGAGATTGGCATGGTTTTATTTCAGTTAGCCTAATAGCTGGTTTGATTTGCATTGAGAGATGATTTTATGGAAAGTACCCCATGCAAATCTCTAGGTTTGGTGAAGGGTATGTGATGATGGGGGGGCTATTTTAATTCCAAAGGCAAAGGGAACTTTATCAGGATGCATAGTATCCTGATTCATGAAATAACTGGCCTTTAAAAATAAACTTCTGCCTTCCTCTCTGGGAATTTAACATAGGGGTGTGCTTACTTATTCCCCCTGTATTTTAAGGAAGAAGATTTATTTATTTACAATATATTATTCATTCATAAAGGAAATGGGTGTCCTTAAAGGTTTAATTTTTTTTAATTAAGGCATTAAGATCAATTTCCAAAAGATGTTTTTTTTTTATTCCTCTTTTTAGTGAACTTTAGCATGGGTGTGTAAACTTATGCAAGCCACTGTATGTAATTACAATGTGGCATATCTGAACAAAATCAACAATTACCATGAACAGTCCTACCTCTTAAGACCTTAGCTAATAGCTAAGGTTAGCAGTTAGTTGTAGTTGAACTGTGATTATGTATAAAGAAAATTGAGAATTTTGTAATAATTGTTACAGGCCTACAGGAGACACTAAAAGTGTGTTGATCAGGTCAAATTATAGGAACTTAAAGGTGCTCTAAGCGATGTTGGGTGACGTCACTTCTTGCTGATGTTCAACGTATTTTCAAACAAAACGAGGCTAGCTCGCCCCTCCCTCCTCCTCATCATTTTCTTCCACAGTGTGCATGCATGTAAAGATGGATTGTTATTAAAAAACCTCCCTGTTATTGTCCGCCTGCAGCTCGAGTGGGCCTCATGCACATCGGCGTGTTCATCCTCCTGCTGCTGAGTGGAGAGAGGAACTTTGGTGTCCGTCTGAACAAGCCGTACACTCTCCGCGTCCCGATGGACATCCCTGTCTTCACAGGAACCCACGCTGACCTGCTCATTGTGGTTAGAAGAATATTTCGTTTTCTTTCCTAAAAATGCCTAAAATAAAATGTCGAGTTCTGATGTCGTTTAGATATTTTCAGCCAATACCTTCCCTCTGTTGTACGTAGGGCTGCAACTAACAAATATTTTCATTTTTTGAGCATTTTCTCCGTTAATGGAGTAGTTGTTGGTCTCTAAAATGTCAGAAAATGGTGAAAAATGTGGATCAGTGTTTTCCAAAGCCCAAGAAGACGTCCTCTAATGTCTTGTTTTGTCCACTAACTCAAAGATATTCAGTTTACTGTCACAGAGGAGCAAAGAAACTAGAACAATATTCACATTTAACAAGCTGCATACAGAGAAATATGTCTTTTTTTTTTTTTTTTTTTCTTTTTCATAAAAAATGTCTCTGATCAGTTGGCTATCAAAATAGTGGGCTATTAATTTAATAGTTGACTAAACTAAGTGATCAATCGATTAATCTTTGCAGCTCTAGTGGTATTCTCTGATATGCTGTGAATGAATATGTAACCGCAGAGCATCACTCTAAATATTCTCTTAACTTTATCACGTTTAGATCTTCCACAAGATCATGACCAGTGGACACCAGCGCCTGCAGCCTCTGTTTGACTGCCTGCTCACAATTATAGTCAACAGTGAGTAGAAAAGATGATATGTCGCTCCCCAGTGGCTGATAAGAGAACTGCAGAGTACTGTAAAAAGGTCCCATGTCATGCTCCTTTTCATTGTGCTCTCGGAGTCTATGCACCGCCATTGCAGCCGGGTAATGACTGTAACGCCACTTTAGTGGCACTTTTTATAGATGGATGGATGGATGGATGGATGGATGGATGGATGGATAGTAGTGACATCACAACCTAACAAAAGTTCTGACAGCTCGTTTAAAGGCATTGTTTTTTAACACGGGCTGTGTGCATTTCTCTGTGGAAGAGAATAGTAGTTTTTATAGCACCTAGGCCTGCTTTATAATAAAAAAACTCACTTTTTCCAAATTGTTATTTGAATAGTGAGAGATGGTACGGCATAGACATCCGTGCAACAACTCTCCAAGGTACAGCATCACAGCATTTATAGCTATTACTAGTTTCCAATGCCCGTCCCCAGAAGGGACAGTCCTAAAAACAAACATTAAACATTGCCACAATGTGGGACCTTTTAAATAAATACACCTTACTACCAAATGGGAAAGTCTGCTTTTGATAAATAGACAGAGTTAGGCTAACTGTTGAATGGCATTTAGCATCTAAAGAGACAGATGTTTCCTTTAGGAGAGACCAACAAATTCCTTATTATTCCTGAGTTTCTACATAAAACTAAACGGTAGAAATAAAATCAAAGGCATCGCTTGTTAAGAAATCCCCAGCCATTTAGAGTATTCAAGCTTAACATATTTTAGTAGTAAGTGTTGTTGACCTCAACCTGCTATATCATTTAAAAAATAGACATGGAAATCTCATGATTTACCAAGGGTGAAATGGGACCTTTTAAATCCTCGGTTTCTGCCCTCCACAGTTTCACCTTACCTGAAGAGTCTGTCCATGGTGGCGGCCAACAAGTTGCTCCACCTCCTAGAGGCCTTCACCACCCCCTGGTTCCTCTTGTCCTCCCCCCAGAACCACCACCTGGTCTTCTTCCTGCTGGAGGTCTTCAACAACATCATCCAGTATCAGTTTGACGGTGAGAACACAGAGGTGCACTTGCGTTAAAAACAGGCACTTTCACACCTATATTTCGGTGGACTGGATGCGATTTGGGGGGTGAAGCAACATTGCGGTTGCTTCTTTATTGGACAGAATATCCGAAACTCGCCGACACTTTTGCTCTTAGATACAATGGAGCAACACCGCATTTATAAAATCTTGGGTTTTCTGGTTTTGCTTTAGTGTTTCTGATATGTTAGAAGAAGGCGAACAATGAGCAGCTGACAGACAGCGAGTGAAGGAGAGAGAGATGATGATGTCACACAGACGACCAGCGATGTGTGCTCAGAACAGCTTATGGATCTGAAAGTTAGGATCCCTTTAATCATATATATGTAAATTGTGTGCAAGGTTGAATTTGCCGGCTAGTAAATGCTCTGTTTTTGGTTCACTTCTTGTGTTTGGGTCGGATCGAGTGAACCGAACTCTAGATTACTTGGAAGGGAACCAAGACCCCCGTTTTTAAAGGACAAATCCGGCGCAAAATTAACCTAGGGGTTAATAACCCATGTGTACCAAGTTCACCGTTCTCTGGGATATGTTTGCATGCTAATCGAATGTGACCAGTTTTAGCGCAAACCGCTAATTAGCTTATAAAGGTAGTCGTCGGGGCACAGATAAAGTAAAAAGAAATCTCTATTTCTACACCACTAACAAGGGGAACACCGTGCTTGAGCTGTGTTACTGGTTACTGGTTACACAGCGTTTGACTGGTCCTGACTGCTTTCCCAAGATGGTGCCCGCATGTATAAGTGAACAGTATTGTCTTTCTAAACTAATTTTCTTAATAAACTGTCTGTACACTTACAAAGTTCTCAATGCTTCGGTTTACATGTAGGGACCCTCATTATGCTACCGTGGAAGTGTGGTGCTATTTGAGTCTTGTTAGTGGTGTAGAAATAGAGATTTCTTTTTACTTTACCCTTCACCCGACGACTAGCGTTATAAGCTAATTAGCGGTTTGAGCTAAAACTGATCACATTCGATTAGCATGAAAACATATCCGAGAGAACGGTGAACGGTTAACCCCAAGGTTCATGTTGCACCGGATTTCTCATTTAAGTGGACCAGAGTTCAGATGAGCTTTCACACCGCCACAAACCACCCGGACTATCCGACCAAACGAGGCCGGTGTGAAAGCAACCTAAGCTCCATCATGGCGCCAACCTCCAACAAGTGAAATCTCCCTCACAGGCAACTTCAACCTCGTGTACGCCATCATCCGAAAGCGCAACGTTTTCCACCAGTTGGCCAACCTGCCGTCCGACGCGGCGTCTATTCAGAGGGCGCTGCAGAGGAAGAAGCCCGGGATTTCCAGGAGCACCTCTACGGAGACCGTTTCCACGGAGGCGTCCAGATCTGCTGTACCTGCTGAGCCCGGCACGCTCAAAGCCAGCTTAGAGGCCTCTCCAGGTAGGAAGACCGATAACTACTGTACCGTATTAACCAGAATAAAAGACCAACCTGATAATAGGACAGACCCATAATTTGGAAAAAGACTTCATGAGGACCAAATCTTGAATAAAGAAAATATTTGTGTTTGCAATTAGTCCCTCCTATCGTCATATATTCACACGCCCTTCGGTCAATGTTACTGAAGCGGCCGGTTTGTGGACCACAGTATGCTTTTCTTTTAGCCTGGGTGACCCCAGACCCTTCTCAGTTGTAACTGAGCGTGGGTCTGGGGAAGGTTCATTCACAGCCCATTTCCAAAGGGGGGGTCACCAACGGACGCCGCTCAAATGCCTCTGGGCGCAATTGGATAGTCCTTCAACCAGTCGGAGCAATGAAGGAGATGACGTATGCAGAGCGACGGAAAAACATCTCAGCCAGCGAGCACGTTGCAGAGCCCGTTCACGGGAATTCAAAATCTGCTTCGTCATCGTGTAAAGCCCTCCTCAACGGTTGTGATTGGTGGAAAAATTGGAAATGGGCTTGAATGGGCTCTTGGCCAGACGGACTTGCAAATCTCACATTTGCCGGAAGTTCGTCAAGGTTGTCCCAGGCTACTTTTCTTTGGCACCTTTTTATTTATTTATTTATTTATTTATTTAAGAATTTTTTTCCTTTGCACTATCCCACCAAATGCTTGAAATTTGCTAAAAAAAACAACTACAAATTTTGGGGTTTTTGTAAATTATAATGTGGTCTAGTCCTGAAATAACTTCTGTTATCATTTGACAATATAAATTGAATTCTCCACTGTCGATGAGTATGTTCAGGATGTTTTAAACAATCCTCGCTTGGCCAATAAATTGTGGCGAGGAGAAAATAGTGTGGCACGGAAGAAATGTACTTATCTCTGTTGAGAAATAAATTATGAAGAAGTTTAAACGCATGTTTTTGAAATCTGTCCGTCACTGTTGTGAATCCTCCACGAAGGCACAAGAAGCAACAAAAACTCAACAAAAACCTTTTTTATTCCAGTTTTTCTCTTGCGTCCTTTAGGAATCGATAAGATAACGGAGAAGACCCAGGTGAGCGTGGACGGCACCATGGTTGCCGTGCCTCATCCCGACTCTCCGAAGACGTCCGCCGACAACGGCGCCGCAGCCGGAGCCAGCGACACGGAGTCCAACTCGGAGAGAGACCTCGAGGTATACGCCAGGCGGCGCCTCACTCTGGATTCAGTCTTTCGTTTGTTCTGTGTGCAGCTAAAGCGACTATCGTGCTTTCATCCTGTCGTCAGATCTCCCGCACAGAGTCGGAGGCGGCGAGGAGTCGGCTGTCAAGTGTGTCGTCCTCCGCGGCGTCGTGGAGCGCCAGTACAGACTGGGTTAGTGGCCGTTTTTACTGCTTTTGTCCTTCCATCTCTCGCTCTGTCCTCCCATCATGCTGTATGCAGCGGTGGAATGGATCTAAGTACATTTACTCCAGTACTGTACAGTCCAAATGTTGAGGTACTTGTACTTTACTTGAGTCTTTTCTTTTCATGCCATTTTCTACTTCTACTCCGCTACATTTCAGAGAGAAATATTGTACTTTTTACTCCACTACATTCATCTAGTTCACAGTTCTAGTTACTAGTTACTTTACACATTCAGATGTTTGCACAAAGACATGTAGTTTATAAACTCTTAAATATATTATTTAATTCTTTGCAAATTCTGCACTCAACCCATTTAGCCTATTTTTTTCTTATGCAACAGTACACACACACACACACACACACACACACACACTTTTTTTGATAACTCTGCAAACCCTTGGTGTTCTCTCAATGAGCTTCATGAGGTAGTCACCTGAAATGGTTTTCCCTTCACAGGTGGGCTTTGTCAGGGTTAATTAGTGGAAGTTTTTCCCTTATTAATAAAAAAGCAAAGGGTGGCTACTTTGAAGAATCTAAAATATAAGACATTTTTGTTAAGTACATAATTCCATATGTGTTCATTCATAGTTTTGATGCCTTCAGTGAGAATCTACAATGTAAATAGTCATGAAAATAAAAAGGAAACGCATAGAATGAGAAGGTGTGTCCAAACTTTTGGCCTGTACTGTAAGTGTACTTATTGTGGCAATAAAGCCTTTTCTGAAATGCAATGTTTTATTCTAAAGTAAATTAGCCAACAATTGGTTGGATCCTTTACACACACTATAATGGGAGGATTTTTCTGCATCAAGTACTTTTAATACTTTAAGTACATTATCTGAAATAAATAGCCTGGGATATATTTAAAAAAATATATCTGTGAGAAAGCTCCTTCACTTGTTTTCAATAACAGACCCGGATAGCCCAGTAGCTCATATAGTGAGGGAGGGGGAGTATGATGGACCGAAGCGTATCCTACTCGCACAGTGACGGCTGCCTCTTTATGAATGGGTTCACCACGGGTCGAATGCGGGTCAGCGGCGTTACACACGTCTTGTGTAGGCTATGAAATGTCTGTATCGTCCCTGGCTGCACTGCATTTTTATCAACTATGATAATGTGGTCATGGGTCACATCTCTCGCCCAGGTCCAGCAGGCTCCGTCTCTTACACGCTATTACTCAACAAACTGAAGTTAGTTGCATTTAATAACTTATAATGTGTTTTTCCAAACCATGTAAACCTATTCTGGTACAACCTCTAAATACAATTATGAACCTGAAAATGAGCATAATATGAGCACTTTAAGTTACATTTCCAATGCAGGACTATTTGTAGCAGAGTATTTTGTACAGTGTGATATGAGTTGTTTTACTGAAGTAAAGGATCTGAATACTTCTTCCACACTGGCTGCGTGTGTGTCTCAGGTGACGTCATGGAAGGTGAAACTCCCTCTGCAGACCATCATGAGACTGTTACAAGTTCTAGTCCCTCAGGTGGAGAAGATCTGCATTGACAAGTAAGAAATCCTGCAACTTTGTAACTTGGAAGCAAATTGATTATACGACTCCTTGGTTAGGGGGTTAATGGTGCTGTATACTCCAAAGATTCCACTTTCCTCTCGACCGTTTCTTGCATTTACTGTTCGATGAAGGTAGAGATACCGCCTAAAACGCTGGTATCGGTATCTGGAAGTACTGGAGTTTATGCACCGATCCGATCACGTAATAAAGCCCTAAAGAAAATCTACATTAAAGTAGTTTATTTATGTTCTTTTTCCGTTATAACTGACTGTCAAACTGGAGAATAAAAGAAAGTTTTGGGGCATTCATTGTTTGTGTTTGTTCATGTTTCACAAAGAGTTTAACCTGAGCCAGACCGACAACAAAGATAGAAATCATATCACATCCATACAGGGATAGTAGTATACAGCTGTTAAAACATAATAAAATATATGACACACTGGTATCGGATCGGTACTCGGTATCGGCCGATACGCAAGTTCAGGTATTGGTATCGGGAAGCAAAAAAGTGGTATCGGGCCATCTCTAGATGAAGGTGGCACTCTCTGCTATGCCTGTTCCGTCGTGTTGGCTCTTGCTGCAAATACTAACATACTAACAGTTATTATTCTGTTTATATTAAAATGAAACTGCATTTGCTGCTTCTGGGAATATAAAATTAATCTAGATTTTCCCAGTAAACTGGGTGTTTTGGATTGGAACTATAAAAACGTCCGTTGTTTTATTGATATGGCTGCAACAAACATTGATTCATCTTTTGATTATTCTCTTGAGTTATCGCTTGTTTTGTCTGTAAAAGACAAAAGAAAGAGATGAAGAGTGTTACTCTAAAGCAGCACTAATAATTAATTTTGCCTGTGAAACACTTTGTGACTCTGCCTGTGAGAAGTGCTATATAAATAAACTTGACTTACTTACTTTTGGCCACTTGGGGGCAGAACTCCACAACGAACTGAACGTCACACACAGTTCTGACATATATTATAAAGTTGTTAAGGTGAATGTATTAGCAACCAGTTGCCTATTTACACGTCAAGCAGACACAGAGCAACTTGAGCATTCACCAGGAGTCACCTTTGTGTCCAATATTGCCTCTCTTTTAGCTCGGTTTGGGACACTATCAACTCCTGAGAAAGAGACCGGTCTCTTTAGCTGCTAAATGTTCCTCCTTCTTCACAATCTAGTTGCTAACTTTGTCTCACTTTGTTTGGCGTTGGACAGATAGTGTACAGCGGGTTCATCACTGAAAACCAAAATAAACAAAGTTGTGGGCAAGCAGCAACATCTGGGCCTGAAAAGTGAAGCAATGTTGACGTACCTTAAACCTTAAGTGTACTCTTTCTAACAGCCAGCGGGGGGCAACTCTACGAGTGGCAAAAATGGGTCCAATTGTATAGAAGTCTATTAGAAAATGAGCCTACTTCTCCTTGATTTATTACCTTAGTAAACGTGTGTGTGTGTGTGTGTGTGTGTGTGTGTGTGTGTGTGCGCCTCTGTCTCTGCGTGCGTATATGTTAGTGTGTGTGTCTATGGTCTCAATCACTACGTTCAAGTCTTCTTCAATACAGCATGATGTTCATTTTGAAAATTATTGGGACTGAAATTTGTCGTTACCACAGCGCTGTCCTCTTCTGGTCACTTCTGGCTCCACAAAAACAAGATGGCGACAGCCAAAATGGCAAACTCGAGGTTTCAAAAGAAGCTTATTTTACACAGTCTATAATTGTGGGCTACAAACACCCAAATAATGAGCCAAAAAACACCTCTGCTGCACCATCATCACCACGAGCGACGCCGTTCATACGATCATTTGGTGAATATTGAAGCTTTAATCATGCAGATGAGTGTGAGTGTTGTTGGTGTCGTCCTCAGGGGTTTGACAGACGAGTCCGAAATCCTGAAGTTCCTCCAGCACGGCACGCTGGTCGGCCTGCTGCCCGTCCCTCATCCCATCCTCATCAGGAAGTACCAGGCCAACGCCGGCACGGCCATGTGGTTCCGCACCTACATGTGGGGAGTCATCTACTTACGGTAAACAACCTTGAGTACGAGCCTGAATGTAACCAGAATATGTTCCCCATTTTTTTTTATTTTCCGATAGATTGACCCCTTAAGCCCAGTTCAGATCAAAGATTCACAACGAGACGAAGCCGTTTCAGAACGTCGCCCGGAGAAAGTTTCAGCAGTCTGAACCGGTCCGCCTCATGTCGACTCAAACCAGCTGATGTCGCCGCCGCGTCTCAGCTGCTCGAGTCGCAGAGGCTGGTTATAGAACGTAAGAGACGTCGCCTGTTTCAGTAGCCAGTAGAGAAATCAGCTGGTAAAGTGGAGGTTGTTTAGAGCATTATGTCAATGGACCTTTTTCACAGCAGACATGTTGACTGGTCCTAGTAGGAAAAGCACAGCTGAAATGTTTAACCTTAACAATGGCTCAGTTCCATCAAGTGTCCCAGTAAGATATTTCAGTGAGTTGGCATGCACAATACCAGGGTCTCTCCTAAGTGGAATGCAGCCATCAGTAATGGTTTAATACCAGGGTCTCTCCTAAGTGGAATGCAGCCATCAGTAATGGTTTAATACCAGGGTCTCTCCTAAGTGGAATGCAGCCATCATTAATGGTTTAATACCAGGGTCTCTCCTAAGTGGAATGCAGCCATCAGTAATGGTTTAATACCAGGACCTCTCCTAAGTGGAATGCAGCCATCAGTAATGGTTTAATACCAGGGTCTCTCCTAAGTGGAATGCAGCCATCAGTAATGGTTTAATACCAGGGTCTTTCCTAAGTGGAATGCAGCCATCATTAATGGTTTAATACCAGGGTCTCTCCTAAGTGGAATGCAGCCATCAGTAATGGTTTAATACCAGGACCTCTCCTAAGTGGAATGCAGCCATCATTAATGGTTTAATACCAGGGTCTCTCCTAAGTGGAATGCAGCCATCAGTAATGGTTTAATACCAGGACCTCTCCTAAGTGGAATGCAGCCATCAGTAATGGTTTAATACCAGGGTCTCTCCTAAGTGGAATGCAGCCATCATTAATGGTTTAATACCAGGGTCTCTCCTAAGTGGAATGCAGCCATCATTAATGGTTTAATACCAGGACCTCTCCTAAGTGGAATGCAGCCATCAGTAATGGTTTAATACCAGGACCTCTCCTAAGTGGAATGCAGCCATCAGTAATGGGTTTGAATACACCTGTGCTTTTCCTACTATGACATGTCAACATGTCTGCCGTGAAAAAGGTCTATTATAGCCTAACAGCCAATAGAGAAGTCAGCTTTTAAAGTCAGCCGCAAACTATAGAAATAAAATTATCCATAATCCGTTTTTTTTTTGTCACAAACTGTCAACTGGTGGAAATGGCAGAGATTGAGACGGACGCTCGAGGAGTGCCCGTGAGCGCGGGATTGTGGTCAAGAGAGCTAGAGAGCGACTGAAGAGAGCGAGCGGCGATAGAGCAAAGCAGCGAATCGGAGAAATCAAACGTTTTCGCAGATTCCTCACTGGAAATGGAACTGTAGCAAGCAGCTCAACAATCCCTAATATCCACGTTCATCTTTAGATGCGACAAAAGATATGTCCCGCTACAAAAAGCCTGGACGGAAGTACAAACAGTGGTTACTTTTACCAGTACCGACCGAATCACGTCGGTATTACTGAGTATTGGTTCACGTAAAATCAAACGGTGCCAAATTTCGGTACCTGAGAGCGCGTAAGAGCAAGCTTATTGGTCCTCTCTGCATGTTGACACCGAGCGGAGCTCCGACACGCACGCACGCAGAGGTGCGGACGGAGCAAACTAAGTCGGCTCTGCAGTTTTGTTGAAGTCACAGTGAGTCCCAGAGATGCCGATAAAGTGGTTTCAGGTGTGGTTACAGTTTTTAAAAACTTCACGCAGACAGCATTCACTCCGATGTGATATTAATGGCGAGGCGAAAGCAGTCGCGGTGCTGTTGACGTTACACTTCCTCTGACACGAGCAGGCCCAACGTTGGTTTCGGTGCCCTGTTGACTGACTGACAGGCTGAGGTCTGAAGCCAAGGCGACTCTATTTCTACAGCAGCAAGGCAATTCAAAGTGCTTTACATGAAACAAAGAGCAATTAAAAAAAAAAGGAAAAAAACAGTCATGATGATAATAAAACGGGCTAAAAAATAATATACAAATACAAGAATAAAAGAATAATTATTTAATTTAACAGGTTGTAGGGATGGGTTTGGGAGGAGAGAGGGAGGGGTTTTATTGTTTAATTTCTGTCAATGTAAAATATTCTAAATAAATAACACAACGTTCTTAGTAAATAGGTTTGGAATTTTATTTACAACTGAAATAATTTTTGTTGTTATTACAGAGGGAAAGCACCGAAAAAAAGTACCGTTGGGTAACGGGAACAGAGTTTCAGGTACCGGTATCGGTACTGATACTGGTTCAGATGCGAAAGGTAGCCAACCCTATTGCTATGGCGACAATACACCGTCTCATCTCATTGGTGTGAGCTGGCAGCTTTCCGAGCGCTGCAGATCGGCTCGTTTCAAGTTTCAACACAAACCTCTGGTCTGAACCGGGCTTAAGAACAAACATTTATTTCAAACTGTCCTGGCAACTCACACGTGTTACATAAGCCTTTGGCCGCCACGCCTCGAGTTTAAAACAAAGACTTTGTTTTGACTCTTGTTGCCGCAGCAACGTGGATCCTCCAATCTGGTACGACACGGACATACGGCTCTTTGAGATCCAGAGGGTTTAGAGCGGCTGTCGAAGGCGGCCAGCTGACTTTGTTCTCTCTTCGCCCGCTCGCCAACAACGGGATCCGCCGGTTTCAGCTTCCTCACAGCTGACGCTCTCTCTGGTGGTATTTCAAGACAACACACGGATGATAATCTTGTACTTCTTTCTTCCGGACAACTTTCAAAGTTCACAGAGAAAAAGAAGAATTCCTAAATGTGTCAAAACATCAGTTACTGTGTATCCCATACAATCTGTATAACGAGCAATGCCAAATGGTCATTAAATTTGACTTAATCATGAAGTGTGACGTTTATTGAACATTAATTTATTCACTTTAAGTTGAGTTTTTAAGATTATTTGTTGGGGCTTTTCCCCCCTTTTTGTTCCCATTTTTCCCCATTTTGTAGTGACAGTGGCTAGAGGGCCGCTCAGCCTACATGGGGCGCACACTCTCACTGGGTGAGGTCACCCTGGGGAAACTAGGGCTGCACAATATATTTTTTATCGTCATCGCGATATCGACTGTCGCAATATACATATGGCGAAAGGCTGCGACGCATCGCGAAAGACACTCGAAACTAGAAAATACCAGTAGAAAACTGCACTTTAAAATGGAACTGTCATTCTTTTTTAGTGCTGCCTTTTATATTCAATTTAATGTTGTTTGTTCAATCAAAGAACGTTGGAAATTATTTCCTTTCATTTGTTTTAAATTCAACGAGCAACTTGTTGTACTTGAGCAGAATACTTAAAGCAGCAGAACTGAGTTCACTCTGTTTGTTTATCGAAAAGTAATATCATGATCGCGATATTCAGCAACCTTATCGCATATTGCATATTTTCCTCATATCCTGCAGCTGTAGAAGAAAATTAATTACGTGACCGTTTTAGTCTCATTTTATCCTGATGTCCTCTTTTCCTGTTGACTGATTTAAGTTTTACCTACTTTTAGTGTCTCAGATTAAATGAAATCTGTCTCCCGTTGCTTTAGTGTTGAAACAAAGTGTTTGAGTGAGACCTTTTTGTTTCGAGCCTAGGTTGGCTCTAACAGAAACTCACACCTGTACTAATCCAAGCACTTTTAATTAGTCAAAGCAGACAGTATTGAGTCTATGCAAATCTGCTCAGGCAGACTTCTTCTCAGCTGTTGTTTATTCTGTTGTTTCCTGTAGCCTGGCCACAAACTCATTCTGGTCAGAGAGAATCCTCCAGCTGCTTGTGAGCTTCTTTCTCCACCGCGTGGTGAATAAAACTGGACCCGCGGGAACGTTTTCTTCCACACAGCCCTAGGGGACACCATTTCTTAACGGAGCTGGCTTTGTGCACGGAGGCATGTTGAAACAAGAAAAGGCACAAACACACATGTTTTTTCTTTTTTCTTTTTCTGAATCAATTTATGCTGGAAATATCTTTAAAGGGAAACAGAGATTACAATCCAAATATAAAAACATAATTGAATATATTGCAGTAATGCTCTCAGGCATTCTGTATTGCTTTCATCTATTTATTCTCCTGTAGATCTACTTTTCTAATTATGTTTGAGTCACAACACATGTAGCCTAGGCATCATTTACTCTTCCCACTTTTGCTTCTTTTGTTGAGGAAGTAACCACCTTAAATGTGCATGTTAAAATTATTCACCTGAATGATACATTAATTCATTTAAAAAAATTAATAAACCCCTGGACTGTAATATTTCAGATGTGTTTGAGCAAGATTTCTGCTCATGTTCAAAACTTTGTGCGCATTCAAAATACAGCATATCTCATCTGTGTTCTCTGAGGTTTGGAGGAGTTGTGATATTGTGAGAAAAATAAAGTGATAACACAATAGGCTATTACAAGAATAAAGTCACTATATTTCATAACATAATCCACCTGCACCATAGTCTGCTGTGCAGTACGTGATATCTCTGCTGAGACGGTAGATGTCAGACCTCCTGACAGACACAGAGCCCCGTTTGGGACGCTGGTCTCTGAATGAGACAGTTTAGGGAAGAGGCTGTAGGCTACGCTGCTTTACATCGGAGGTGGAAACACAAAACTACGCGGAAATAGGGACACATCTGCCGCAGCATGCCCACAGCAGAGCGCGTCCATCATAAACCTGAAGCTGCCCAGACCAGGGAAGGAGCGCTGCAGCAGCTCCGTGTCTGTGCCGCTGCTCGTCTCGGTTTCTCCAGCGAGAGAGGACACTAAGCGACGCACAGCTCTGCTTCAGAGCTCCGTGTGTTTGAGTCTGACCCGTAGACTGGAAAAAATCGCGTAATGAAAGGTTGACAAGTAAACGTGTGGCTGAGGTTGATCATGTTTAATAAACACGTTTTATTTTGCTTGTCGTTCTAATTCTATTATTAATGGGAAGTAGACCTAAGGGCGACACTGCGCCCCCAACACTTTTGACGCCCTAGGCAATCACCTCGGTCGCCTATAGCAATCGCCGGCCCTGTTGGGCAGCATTAAGCACCAGACAGAGCCATGGTGCCACTGCAAAATAGCCTCGGGAAGTTGTATTGGTGGAATGTGTGTACGTTCAAAAGTTGTTTTAGTCGTACAACAGAAAACTGAGGTTGGACAGATAGTCTAGCTAGCTGTCTGGATTTACCCTGCAGAGATCTGAGGAGCAGTTAACCATAGTCCTCACAAATCCACCGGAGGTTAGAACCCCAACACAGAGACAGAGGAAGGTAACGGACATCCGGCTGAAAATTAGGGACATGGATATAAAATATTAGCCTGGATGCCAGCCGAACTTAGCCCCGCCCACAACATTCGAGGTTGGGGTCACATTCCGACTAGAATCTGAGTATGACCACGTCAAGCTAATAAAACCTAGGGATATCTGGCGAAATTGTTGGCGGCACCTGAACAATCCCGGAAGTGGAACACCGTGGATATAGACTAGCTTCTGGCAGACAACCGCAATGAACTCTAAAACATCAGTCAGACATGCTGAAAATCTGAGCAAATGTTAGATGCAAGCAAGATCAGGACATTGTGGTTTGTGTGTTTGACCCTGAGGATGAAATCGCAACACTGACACATGCACAAAGTCGACCAAATGTAACATTTCTCTGGGTTTAAACATTGTTGGAAACATTTAGGAGAATGCAAGTACACAACTCAACAACATACATAACATAGGTCTATTTGTTTGTAGACATTTCAGTGCAAAAAGGTTGCATATTATATCTTTAATTTTAACTAAAGGGAACAAACAATGTAAATTACAAACTGTAGAGGGATATCACGCAGAGATGAACAGCTCCATTAAAGCGCCCACAGAATGCATCCTGTAGAAAACGCTGAGCGGCTGACCCAAGTTCACCAGAACAAACCAAGCAGAGAAGCCGAAAAACTGTTTCCCGAGGCCGTTCTCAAACTGGGGGTGGACTCCAAACGCAGGGATGATCCACAGCTGCAAGAAGAGGGAACAGGGATGTATTTTAATAAAGAAATAACACTTGTATTTCTTCTTAAATCAGACAATAAACACACATCATATTACCATGACATTGCAAAAGATGAGAAAAGAACAGATTTCTTGTATCGCTCTTTTGGTCCAGGCCTTTTTCCCATCATGCTCTGGCGCAGCAGCTGGCGTGTTCCCCTCCAGCATTGATATATCCGTCTTCTTCTCGTCTTGTATTGGCACCGCAAACTTTTTCTTAAGCTGTGGGAGGGTTTATAGAGTATTTTAAAGGAGACAAATTATGTTTTGCTGCATTTTCTGTCATATCTTTAATGTTACAATGCCAGATGTTCATGTTAAAGTTTCAAATAATGATGTAAACAAATTTGAAAGAAATGCCTGTGAGCCAAAACCTCAGATTTCCGACTGGTCTGAATGCAGCGTTTTTTCTACTCTTGGTTCTGTATGATGTCATATCGAGCAGGTTTTCTATATTTGGTCATCTGCTCCAGGCAGGCACGCTGCAGTGCATGCTCCATTTAAGAGCTATATGCACTATTTTCCAAACCATTTAATAATGTTATAAAATGCCTAAAAATCTGTACATAATTTGGGAAATGAAATATTGAATGATATATGAATTATAGTTGTAACATCTTAATTTCGATGCTTTTATTGATTTTTTTTCAACGTTTGTTTTTTTTACGCTTTTGTCAAAACAAAAGCAAAATAAATTTTTAAAGGGCTGGAGCCCCAGAAGCACCCGCTCTGCTCCGCCCCTGCTGTGCAGCAGCAGCGACGGCAAAGACTTGGGATATGTTTTGTTTTACTGTACATACTGTAAAAAACAGGGGGAAAACAATCTGATAAGAAAACACAAGAATAGATTATATAGAGGTTTACTCCTCGACGCAGCGGACCCAGGTTCGACTCCGACCTGCGGCCCTTTGCTGCATGTCATTCCCCCCTCTCTCTCCCCTTTCATGTCTTCATCTGTTCTGTCAAAATAAAGGCCAAAAATGCCCAAAACAATAATCTTAAAAAAATAAAATCATATACACATAAATCCAAATTCATCTAAATTCCAAAAGGATGAGTTCAAGAAGGAACAGACAGAAGCATAATGCTTTTAAAGTCCTGCCCCTACTAAAAAGAAATATGGAAACGCTGACTGGGCTTTGTCGGGAGGAGAGCAGTTTGAGAAAAAAGTATTTTTTTGAACATTAAAGCATGTGACCATGTTGTAGTAGAAACACAAAATACAAGTATGAACCTGTAAACGGTGTAGAATACAGTACAGGCCAAAGGTTTGGACACACCTCATTCAATGGGTTTTTTTATTTTCATGACTATTTACGTTGTAGATTCTCACTGAAGGCATCAAAACTATGAATGAACACATATGGAATTATGTTCTTAACAAAAAAGTGTGAAATAACTGAAAACATGTCTTATATTTTAGATTCTTCAAAGTAGCCACCCTTTGCTTTTTTTGATAACTCTGCAAACCCTTGGTGTTCTCTCAATGAGCTTCATGAGGTAGTCACCTGAAATGGTTTTACCTTCACAGGTGTGCTTTGTCAGGGTTAATTAGTGGAATTATTTCCCTTATTAATAAAAAAAGCAAAGGGTGGCTACTTTGAAGAATCTAAAATATAAGACATGTTTTCAGTTATTTCACACTTTTTTATTAAGTACATAATTCCATGTGTGTTCATTCATAGTTTTGATGCCTTCAGTGAGAATCTACAATGTAAATAGTCATGAAAATAAAGAAGCCCATTGAATGAGAAGGTGTGTCCAAACTTTTGGCCTGTACTGTAGGTCTCCTTTAAACAAAACCTTTTTATTGGCTGACTTGTTCCAGTGAACTAACCCTTCACATGTACCTTGAATAAGATCCTCCGCTGCTTCTCTTTCTTCTTGGCGAGGAGGCTCGGGTGCCTGTGGAGGCCTTGGATGATGAAGATGTTCTGCAGGATGAGCTCCAGCAGGGTGAGGAGGGAGTAGGACAGGTCCAGCTCCCCGAGAAGCCCGCTCGTCCCCACGGCCAGGGCCGCCACCAGGCAGAAGTAGGACAGGGCGAACTGGCCCATAGCCGCCGCCACCAGGAGCATCACGTCCAGGCTCCGGGTGGGGTTGTGTCCCGCTTCGTTCGCCCTCCTCTCCAGCCGGTGGACCAGCATCCCGACCAGGGAGCACACAGACATCAGGGGCATGACGACTAAATGGTAGCCGTAAAATAAGAGGAAGGCGGTGAAGCGAAGCTCGTCCTGGCTCACGCAAACCTGATACAGAATGAAGACGATAATTCCCGCGATGAGCACCAGGGAGCCAAACAAGAGGCCGCATATGACCCCACCGTGGTAGACAACGTGGACAGTCAGCTTCTGAGCGACATGGTGGGGACCTGGACTCATCCTGCGGCCCACGTTCTTCCACATCACATAGATCATGCAGCTGGCCATCAGGTAGTACTCCATGTTGAAGGGATAAAGGATTTCGTAGCCTTTCCTGAAGGCGAGGCAGGCGGCGCTCGCACTGCAATCACAGAGGGTCGAATTGGCCGTTCCTGGAAGCAGGCATGGACTTTAAAACTCTATAGATTACATGGCGTAAATCTCATTTAACAGTTGGGGGGGACAATAAACATAACATTTCTGAAGAGCAATTTTTGAAAGGGACACAAATAATACAGCCACAATTATACTTGTAGAGTGTGTGTACACAGAGGAAAGCTGTAATACTATCATCAGTGTACCACAGAGACTGTACCATTATCCTTCTTTTCATTGTCGCTCT
Source organism: Perca flavescens (assembly GCF_004354835.1). Taxonomy (NCBI): domain Eukaryota; kingdom Metazoa; phylum Chordata; class Actinopteri; order Perciformes; family Percidae; genus Perca; species Perca flavescens. The sequence goes on from NC_041351.1 coordinate 4,482,770, forward strand.
TGATTCAATGAAAAAGCTGACTAAATTGACCAAAATATTCTTCTTTAAAACCATTTATTTATGTTTTATTAAGTTCCTTCCCGAGGCTATTTTGCAGAGGCACCGCCCAAGACGATTGTGATTGGTTTAAAGAAATGGCAATAAACCAGAGCACTTGAAAAATATCACATTAGATATTAAAAAAAAGAAAGATGATGCACTCTACTCTTGCTAAGCATCACCAACGTGACATCATGACTTTGCGTAAACATACACGCCACTTTCCAATGGTGCTCGTGTACGTCTACGCCGTATACAGTGGACGGGTTGCAGACTGATCTCAATAAGTGGCGTATGTATGACACGCCAATTCGTATGCCATTGTGGCGTGTTATCAAGACGCTTTTCGGACAGTTGGGTTTAGGAAAACAATAACGGGTTCGGATTTAGGAAAAGAAGAAAGCGACGGTTGGACACAATCCCCGCTCTCCTGGGTGAAAGTCCTGTGTTGTTTGACCCATCCACCACCCCAACCAGCCTCGCTATGCGGAATTTCGGGCTTTCATACTACTCGCTACAACGTAAATTGACACGCAATCGCAAGGTAATAAGTCAATGGAGGCCAAACGGCGTTGATAAACACGCTAAAAAGCGATTATGCGTCTGGATAACATGCCAAAATGGCATATGAATTGGCGTACATACGCCATTTATTGAGATCAGCTTGGCATCCCAATTAATTTAAGAAGCTTTTTCGTTTCGCTCCATATATGCTTAGCAAGAACAGAATGCAGGATCTTCCTTTTTCAAGTCTAATATGAAAAAAGTCACAAATTCTCTGATTCCAGCTTCATGAATTAGAATATTTTCTAGTTTGTTCTCTCCTCTGGGACAGTAAACTGAATATCTAGTTGGGGACAAAACAAGAGATTTGAGGACGTCATCTTGGGCTTTTTTCTTCTCCGTGAACCATCACCTTATCGTGGTGGAGAGGTTTGTGTGTCTCTGTGAACCCGAGGGCTGTGTTGTCTGGAGCTTTGTGCTCCTGGTAGGGTCTCCCAAGGCAAAGTGGTCTCAGGTGAGGGGCCAGACAAAGAATGGTTAAAAAAAAAAAAACCCTATGAATAAACGAGGTAGAGATGGAGTGACCCTGCCCGGAGGAAGCCCGGGACCCCCGCCTGGAGCCAGGCCCAGATGGCGGGCTCGTCGGCGAGCGCCTGGTGGCCGGGTTTGCCACGGAGCCCGGCTGGGCACAGCCCAAAAAAGCTACGTGGCTCCCATCTCTCCAGCCCATGGGCCCACCACCTGTGGGAGGAACCGCTGGGGTCGGGTGCGCTGCCACATGGGTGGCAGTGAAGGTCAGGGGCCTCGACGGACCAGACCCGGGCAGCAGACGCTGGCTCTGGGGACGTGGAACGTCACCTCTCTGTGGGGGAAGGAGCCGGAACTGGTGCGGGAGGTGGAGCGCTACCGGTTAGATCTGGTGGGGCTTACCTCTACGCACAGTCTCGGTTCTGGAACCATACTCCTGGATAGGGGTTGGACTCTTTTCTTCTCTGGAGTTGCCCAGGGTGTGAGGCGCCGGGCGGGTGTGGGGATACTCACAAGCCCCCGGCTGAGCGCCGCTATGTTGGAGTTTACCCCGGTGGACGAGAGGGTCGCCTCCTTATGCCTGCGGGTTGTGGGGGGGGAAAACTCTGATTGTTGTTTGTGCATATGCACCAAACAAGAGTTCGGAGAAAGGAGCCAGTTGAGGTGGTTCGGGCATCTGGTAAGGATGCCCCCTGAGCGCCTCCCTAGGGAGGTGTTCCAGGCACGTCCAGCTGGGAGGAGGCCTCGGGGAAGACCCAGGACTAGGTGGAGGGATTATATCTCCAACCTGGGAATGCCTCGGGATCCTCCAGTCGGAGCTGGTTAATGTTGCTCGGGAAAGGGAAGTTTGGGGTCCCCTGCTGGAGCTGCTCCCCCCGCGACCCGACACCGGATAAGCGGATGAAGATGGATGGATGGATCTTGGGCTTTTTGGGAAACCGTGATCCACATGTTGAATCCATTTTCTAACATTTTATAGACCAATGAATCGAGAAAATAATCGTTAGTTGCAGCCCTAAGTCAGATTCAAACTCTATTCAAACATTGTTTCATCTAACTGGCATACACGGAGGGAGAGTTGGCCAGGTGAAAATGAAGACACGTACGTGATGGTACACATCAGAGCTACGTTACGTTATACAACAGCCTACAGAAATACATTCAACCTCATGTTACATTATGTTAAATGTTATTCACGGAAGATAACTGAAACTATTTCATTAAACACAACCAAATTCAATGACTTTTCCAAGGATTTCACTAATTCCAGTCTGCAGTCCCTAAACATATCTACCAGTACCCAGTCTACATATATCCTCGATGTTCCACTTCCAGGATTGCTCCGGTGCAGCAAGACGTTCTGCTGTTTGGCCGGAACCAGCTTTCTCTGTGTTGTAATTTTAAACTCCGGTGGATTTCTGAGGACTATGGTTAACTGCTCCTCAGATCTCTGCAGGGTAAATCCAGACAGCTAGGTAGAAGCTATTTTGCAGCGCCCAAGACGATTGTGATTGGTTTAAAGAAATGCCAATCAACCAGAGCACACAGTTTTTCTCCCATCCCGGAATGCTGTGTGGACTAGCCAGACCCTCCTCCGCAGCGCTGTGAAGGAAGGTCTGGCAAAGCGAGACTATTAATTCTATGACTTTTCCAGATGAATTGACAACAAAAATAATCATCAGTTGCAGCCCTAAGATTGATGATTATATCTATGGAGATCATTCACCTGCTAAATCAGACGTGTCTGCTTCAGTTGTGTTGCTGAAACCTTTTTCTAACTCAATCTCCTCGTGGATGGTGTCCTCTGTCACTGCATTCAGCCACAGCAGCATGTCTGCTGAGAGGACCATCATCATCCCCGACCTTTGTCATAGAAACAGTGTCACACATGAAATGACAAAAACAACATACACCTGAAGCTATCATCCTTGAACATAAACTAATATGTAGAACATTTATAAAAGATAAAAACACATATAGAGTGATGGACCTGGTGATTATCTTGTGTCTGTGAATGCAGTCTTTGGAGTGAGCCCACAGTAAATAGGTCTGCAAAAGACAAATAAGCAGTTATTCAATAAGAGCAAGAAAATTCTTCTTCTTATTCTTCGTAGTTATTTTGTATTGAATTTTACAATGTACATAGATTTGTAACACACAAAAAATCTGCCAAAAAACAACATTTCCACACCGAACACACCCAACCCCCCAGCTGTCACTCAATGAATTAAGACTCTGGTTAATAGAGGAATGTGCAATGTGGTTTTGCAGAAATATGACAGTGTAAACAATGCAAAAACAGAACACCTTCCCAAGGCTATTTTTCAGAGGCATCGTTGCTCCGTCGGTAGCTTGTGATTGGTTTAAAGAAATGCCAATAATCCAGCGCACGTTTTTCTCCGATCCCGGAATGCTATGTGGACTAGCCAGACCTTCAGGAGACTAGGGTAAAGTTAAAAGAGAGGGCTATCTCTTCTAACCTGTTTGAGAAGTTGATTCATGGGAACAGTTGTTCTAAATGAGTGTCAGCTAACTGTCGACCTGTCAACCCTCCTTACAGCGTTACTGTGATGCCCCAGGGTGGGCTGAGCTGGTCAGGGTTGCAATGCCTTACGCCGTCTTCACATTGGCACAGTAGATACGGCTGCGAAACGACCGGAAGTCATTAATTTCCTATGGAGATTCGCAGACCGCATTTTTCTCCCATCCTGAAATGCTGTGTGGACTCACCAGACCCTCCTCCGTAGCGCTGTGGAGGAAGGTCTGGCAATGCTAGACTAACTGGAAACATAAGTGTACTTTTTTTCTTTGTGTTAAGGTGAGACTATGTAACTATTTCAATAATAAATACCCCATTCCTTCCCTGTTAAATGTTTCAGCATTAATCCTAATTATGGCCATAGACATGTTTGTTTTTATGTTTCTTGATCTTACTTCAAATAATTAGGTAAATGTATTTCAGAGAACTCCCCGTGAGCTAAAACGATCAGATTTCCAACTGTTCTGAACGCTCCGGTTTCAACAGGGCCACGTTCAGCCACGATAAAACGTAGCAACACGTTTTTTAAAACTGAAATGAGGGTGCGTTGAAAACACCCTATTGTGTGGACAAGCGCTCTATTTCTTCTTTACCATGAGTTTACAGACAAGTCTCTGCTGATTTGATGTAACCTGTGTCACAGCCAATAAACGAAATAAAACATATCTCAAAGCCATTGATCACCGTTTCATATGGAGGATATATTTATTCATAATTGAAATTGAAAGTCCAAAGAGAAAACAAAGCAAGATCAAATAAAAAATATTATTTTACTACGCCACTAGGAACAATTATGCCATAATTAAATTGAAAATTGAAATGTAAAATGATCATTTGAAAATGTGAAGTGCAATGTAAAAAGTCAAATTTTAAATGCAAAGCTTAAATATAAATGCTTAAACTGAAATTTTTGAAATCTTGTATTGATTGAGAGAAACATCAAATATGAAACTCAAAATGGAAAAGCTTAAATGGAAATACTTAAATTAAAATCTCAAATAGAAAAATAAATTTTATTTTAGTCTTTGCGCTTTATAATTTTCTAATTGAAATTTTATCTTTTCAATTTTACATTTGGCAATTGCCCTTTGACATTTTAATACTTACTTATACTTAATACTTACTTATACTTAATACTTTTCCATTTATTTCCATTTAGGGTAGTTCTGAAATATTGAGCATCAAAGTTTTTACATCCCAGCTATTTTGTGAGATGGAAATGTGAATTGTGAGATGTCAATGTAAATGAGGAGGCATGGCCCAAAGGCTGGTGGGAGGGTCTGAAACAAAGGGGTGCAGAAGCACCTTATGGACAGCAGGGGGAGATGACTGCTGGGGAGCACACTGAGTTTGGCGGAGCAGTATATATAGGAGTATTAGATTGCAGTATGTTTGTAGCTTATAACTGAATCTGTGTCCTGGTGAGTTTGTGTGTGAGGTCAGACATGTTAGAATACATTCACCAAGTTGAAGCCATTGCCTCAACTTGCGGTGTTGTCGCCGTAGTAGTTGCAGACAGTGTGCTCCCCAGCAGTCAGCTCCCTCTGCTGTCAATAAGGTGCCTCTGCACCCCTTTCGTTTAAAAAAAAAAAAAAAAAAAAAAAAAAGTCGCTAAGGGGGTCTGAAAAGTCGCTAAATCTAGCGACAAAGTCGCTAAGTTGGCAACACTGGTAGTTCCCCTTCAAGGCAAGGCTGGTGTTAGAAGTCCCTCTAGTGGACAGAAGATGTAACAACCACATGCTTATAGAGGTATTGGCAATGCATAAGCATGAGTAGTGTAGTACATATTAATAACAGGCTGCATTTGAGCATTAAATATTCAAATATTTAAAAAATAACAAATTAAATTTGAATGTATTACAGAGGAAGATTGACAGCTCTAGTGAATTCAGGAGCAGCAACCATGGGCAGTATGAAAAGATAAAGTGTTTTTTGAACATTAAAGCATGTAAACATGTTTTAGTAGAATCACAAAATACAAGTATGAATGTTATATAATAGTTCCCCTTGCTTCACCATGCTCACTTACGGCAGGCTTTGTCCACTTATCTCTACATGTTTTATCTGATGATTAATTCTATAAAATTGTGAGATAAAAGCTGTGTCTCAAGGTTGAAGTTCCTTTCATTCTACCATCAAATGTTGCTAAATATCTTTCTGTCTTCTGGTTTTTAGCACCACTTACAGAGCGTGAAGCAGCAGCCGAAACTGTTTTCTCTCTACCAGAATACAATGTCATTACCTGCAGCGCAAGAAAAGGAGCCTCGATGAATGGAGAGATCACTTTAACGACAGGCTTACAAGCCATCATGATCATCAAATAACCGGCCCTGAAGATATGCAACAGGAGACTGAAGGCAGCAAAGAGCATGAGGACTCCTGGACCAGAGCAGGAGAGAGGAGAGACATTTCATTACACTATTAACTTAATTAGATCAACAGAGAACATTAGTTTTTAAAGGTGTAAATATCCTTCAATTAAACATTAAAAAGCCAAAGAAAACATACATTTCATGTAAAGTCAAAACTTAATTTTAATATACAAAAAATTCCAAAAATGTAAAAAGAAATATACAAACTGTATTTTACGAGAACGTTATTTTACTTTTCCAGTATTTTTTGGGCACCCTAGATGCTTGAATATTACCCTTTTTACAGTGTATCTTATATTCTGTCATGATGGTAAAACAGCTTACCGGTGACAGGGATTCCCCCGGCATGGTGGTCTTTGTGCGGGCAGATGCCGGGCTGTTTCCGGGCCCACAGCAGGTACCACAGCATCCAGAGCGAACTAACCCCGATCATCAGCAGAATGAACACCTGGGGCTCCTGGTGCGTCAGGCCCTCGGGGGGGAAAGCCTCTCCAGCCACCAGGGCCGCTCCCAGCAGCACCACATTCAGACCCAGCATGCCAGAGATCAGACGCCTCCCACTGGGAACCCAAACCATCACCGGATCCATCTCCGGGTCCTCCGGATCCTGTGAGTTCTCATCACTGTCGGGATTTCCAGGTGCCTCTGAGCAGGAATCTAGCTCTGGGACTCCAGGATCTCGATTCATATTCACCCCTTCTCCTTTTTTTGTCCTTCACTCTTTAGTTTCTTACACCCTCCGTCTTCTTTTCCTCTCTTCCATTCAGTCTGCCGGGGGTTCTTCCTGTACTTAAGGTGAAATCCTGCAGTTCAACATATGAAGGCATGCATCTGAAAACTTGTTCTTTGGATCCGCCTTCTCACATACCAAGGTGTGGTCACAATACAGTACATTAACACACCTCGCAAAGGAGAGCCGTCATGTTTACTTTACACGTTGACCTTTGTTTTAGCTGTTGTGCCACTTGAACAAAGTTTGCTTCAAGGCCTCGAATGACCCGAGCAGAGTCTTTGGCACTTTGTCCTGCAATGTGTGTTGAGCCTCCTGTGTAGTTTCTATTGTTGGAGAGTTTAACTCTTGTGTCTGGCTGTTATTTTGTAGTTTTTATTAGGGGCGTAACAATGCATCGTGAGTTGGTTAAAAAACGGTATGAAAGATTACAACCGGTTAAAATAAACTAATAGTAACTAATATTATCAGTACTAAGTAAATTGTATCATTAATTTAAGGTTTATATATCACTGATATAACAACCTTAGCTAAGTATAAAAAATGTCTTGCAATAATTCAACTCTTTTCCCACTCAGGTTATTTTGTGCATAAAAGCAGGTGGCTGAAAGCACACACACACACACAGTGTGGGAGTGGAGGAGGGAGGGGGAGACAATATCTTAGACATTTATCATTTAATGATTACCTTTCAAGTTCCTTCTTTAACACACACAGGAATGAATGGAAACCAGTTGAAAAATACATCCAACAGTCTGAAATTGTATTGCAAAATGTTTGTGAAGTGTCAGCATAAGTGTATAATCTATGTGATTTGAATTTAAAGCCTCTGAACCATGCTCTGAACACACACAGGTGATTTCTATCTAATTAGACCTGTGCTCATGGTGAAGGTTGGTCCGAGCTTTGATGGGAATTTATTAGGTCATAAATCTTTTCTACCAATAAGAATGATAAATGTGTCATTTGAGGGTGCTTGAGGGTGTGTTTGCAAGTTTTAACTCCTAAAGGCTCCAGGCTCTTTCACTGTCTTCCACAACTTCATTGCACCAAAGAAAAACAAAAAAAAGCTCCTGCAAAATCAGGCATTTTGGGCTGCAACAATCTCAAAAAAATCCTGGAGGGACTGCCCTTGTGTGTTTTTTTCATGTGTTATGGTGTGTGTTTTTTTATCTTCTAATGCAGGCCATGCTGCTGATCTATTTAGTTTTGCTTTTTACGCTCTTTTTTTTTCTACTCACCTAATCGGGTAAAAATGCTGTTGTGTTTGGCACTTCAGGGCCGCCATACATCTATTTGGTATGCCAGTTCAGTGGTCTACAGTACTGCACTCTACCGTTTCAAACGCCTCTGCTCTGTTCTATATTGTGTTCTAAACAACACTGTTCTGTATCGTATTCCATTTTTTAACGGTTATATTCTGAAAAGGGGCGGGGTCTCATCGTCATAGCCCCGCCCCCTCCAGACAACGTTTTCGTCCCCTAGCAACCAGCCTGTCAGCCCGCTCCGTGCCTCTCCAGGCCGTCCGCCCGTCCGGAGCCGCCGCGACCCGGACAGAAAGTTGCCTAAATACCGATGCAAACCCTCCAGAAACCTCCATGGAATCACACTGAGAGTGAGCCGGGGCTGCAGAAGCCGAGGGCGCCGCCATGAACGACCGGTACCACCGGGCGGCCAGGGACGGCTACCTGGACGTGCTGAAGGAGGCCACACGGAAGGAGCTGAACGGCCCGGATGAGGATGGGATGACACCGACCTTATGGGCCGCGTACCACGGCAACCTGGAGGCGCTTCGGCTCATAGTGTCGAGAGGGTGAGTCCGAGCATCCGTCTCTCACACCAGTTAAATCATCCACAACTTGTTTCATTTCATCGGCTGACCGGAGTCACCGTGAAAGCTTCCAGTGGGGCTACAATAGTCTGTTTATATAGCTAGTTAGGCTAATGGAAATAGCCTAAGTTGATGTTCAATCCAAAATACTCACTTATTTTAAGCTTATTAGCTAACCTTAGTTTTTCTTTCCTTCTTATTTTTGTTTGTTTGTTCTTTCTAGGGAGACTTATTCTCTCCTGTGCAAATATTGTGATAGTTTAAAATAAAATAAAAATATTTATGCTATTAACTTTTTTAAATAGCCTAATTTTACCGGAAAATAGCCTAAGTGGATTCATCCCTTACTCAATTAAAAACCTCCCTTTTTTTTAAGAAGAAGGCTTTGAATTTGAAACTTTAATCAAACTAAAATCAAGTCAGAGTTGACTATTCTGTAAACAGTAAGATGTTAAAATGTATACATTTTTTTTACAAGAAGATACATAATGTCCCCAGTTTGCTGTTTGTTCATATAAGACATCTTGTTATCACCTAGACCTATATGTAAACTCTCTAGGAAATGTATTCTCTCTTGGGACAGTTTTAGTTTAATTTGTATTATTCTCTATTCTCTATATCTATTCTATTATTTTGACCATTTTGTCAGAAGTGAAAGTTCAATGGAAAGAGCCTATGTTGGATTTACCTTGTTCAATCTAGATACAAACTCACTTATTTTAAGAAGCACGCTTTAAATAGCCTATTTAACTCGAGACAAACTATAATCAAGTCAGATTTGACTATTGTTTAAACAGAAAGATGAAGATGTACTTTGTCCCCACAAAATGTCCTGTTATAAACTCTCGAGAATCCTCCAGCTTCACAGAAATAAACATTAGGATATATTTTATATTACTTTACCTCCGTGATCTGTGCCGGCTCATATCCGCGTGAATATAATTAACATATTTTGCCACATATATTCCTGCCCCCATCGCGGTTGTAATCAGTGCTGCTGGAGACGGAGGGCTTTACATTTTAACAGCCTGATTACAGAGAAAAGGTCACTTGACGCCCTAATGCTCAAACATAAACACTCTATAGTTCGTAGAAAGAGTGTATGCTGATGATAACTGTATATTTCGTCTCACAGATGGGGCTAATCCGTTACATAGCAGGCCAGAGCCGGAGCAGCAGGTATAATGATCTAAATCTGATTCTGTTACAATATAGAAGCCATTGTGAACTCCCAAGCGGCGGATCAACGATATGATATGCTCTGAAAGCCTTGTGCATTGCTGCGTATTAGTAAGAGAAAACTGAGATGACGATAAAAAGGTTCATGAGTTTGGGAGTAAGTCTATATTCTGTGAGATAAGTTGTAGCCAATGTATCCGAGACGTCTTTTGTTTAAGCGTTATGAGACAAAGCAGCGTGATATTTACTGCCTGCTCTCTCTACGGCAGCAGATTAAAATCAGGCTAGAACGCTGTATGTCACGCTGCTGCTGGCAGGTTTATAAGGCGAGGAGTAAAGTGGAGACACAGGGAAAGGTCACAGTGATGGATAGGACCTCTTCCTACTGCGGCCCCTGGAGGAGGCAGTGCAGAGTGGGCATGAAGCAAAGACGGACGACTAGAGCTGAGCTGCAGATCAAAGTTCACAGCAAAAGGTAAATGAGAAGAGAAGAGATACATCTCGCTTTATAGGCAGTTTTTTTCTTTCAGTAACGTTTGAACATTTTATTTTCTTTCTTTTAGAGCTGCAAAGATGAATTGATTAGTTGTAAACTATAAAATAAACCGCCAACTATTTTGATAATCGGTTTGAGTCACACTCTGATTCCAGCTTGTTAAATGTGAATATGTTCTAGTTTCTTCTCTCCTCTGTGTAGGGCTGGGTACCGAACGTCGATACTTGTATGGCACTGGTAAAATTATTTATCTTTCGGTGCCAAATTTCAGTTCCAAAAGCGTCTAAGCGCAAGCTTATCTGTCCTCTCTGAATATTGACACAGAGCAGAGCTCCGACCGACACACACACACACACACACACACACACACACACACACACACACACACACACGGAGAGGTGCGGACAAAGTAAACTGTTTGCAGTTTTGTTGACGTCACAGAGAGTCACGGTGGGTGTTTTTCATAACTTCACACAGACAGCGTTTGCTGCGATTTGAAATTAATGGCGAGCCGAAAGCGGTCGCGGTGCTGTTGACGTTACACTTCCTCTTAGACAAGCAGGCACAACGGTGGTTTCTCTGCCCTGATGACTGACTGACAGGCTGAGCTTGCAATGCACTTTTAATAATGTTACTCTGAGTGAGCAGTTTTACCAGAATTTTTTAATTTTGATAACTTTTTTGATTCACAATTAAGGTGGAAAATAAAATCTTTGTGTTTAATATATTTTTGTTGATGTTGAAATGGATTTTAAAACATATGGTATCGAAAAAAGTGTCGTTAGGAACCCGTATCTAAACTGAGGTATCGAAATTGTCGAAAGATTTTGAACGATACCCAGCCCTACCTCTGTGACAGTAAACTGAATATCTTTGAGTTGTGGACAAAACAAGACATTTGAGGACGTCATCTTGGGCTTTGGGAAAACACTGATCCACATTTTTCACCATTTTCTGATGTTTTATTGACCAAACCACTAATCGATGAATATCGACAGATTAATCAACAATGTTAATCGTTAGTTGCCGCCCTAGTTGAGAGACAACTCAGGAATTTTACTGGGTCTTGAGGAGCTGCATAACTTCATGGACAAACTTAAACCTACACTGTCTATTTACTAGTCTCGCATTGCCAAACCTTCCTCCACAGCACTGCAGAGGAAGGTCTGGCTAGTCCACACAGCATTGTGTGAAATGGGAGAGAAACGTGCTCTGGTTTATTGGCATTTTTTTTAAACCAATCACAATCGCCTTGGCCGGTGCTAAGCGCCTGACGGAGCTACTGTGCCTCTGCAAAATAGCCTTGGGAAGGATTATGTTTTGGTGGAACATGTGTACGTTCAAAAGTTGTTTTAGTCGTGCAACAGAAAAGTCCGATTGGACAGATAGTCTAGCTACCTGTCTGGATTTACCCTGCAGAGATCTGAGGAGCAGTTAACCATAGTCCTCACAAATCCTTTTCCCCTGGTGGTGGCGCTAGAGGAAAGGTGAGCGCCAAAGTCACTATGCATCATCCTCTGGGGACCATACATGTCTACACTACATTTCATGGCAATAAATCCAGTGGTTGTTGAGTAGGGCTGAACGATTAATTGCATTTGCGATAATATCGCGATATGTTAAAACGCGATTTCCTAATCGCAAAGGCTGCGATTTGGTCTCGATTTGATGACTCGCGAGAGCAAATCAGTCTGCACTATGCAGAGAAAGCATCGACTTAGCCCGCTAACGCTACACCGTACCTTGAGCTGATCTCTGTCATTCAAACAATTCTGAGTTGAAGTTTAAAACTTTTACAGCCAGTTTAATAAAATGAAGGGTTTTGTTCGGGCTCGAGTCCATACATGCAGTTAATGGATACAGGCACGCAGAACTGAAGGCTCGGTTGGCAACGAGCTAGCTCTGATTAGCGGTTAGCTCCGGTTAGCGGTTAGCTCCGTTATAAAGATATGAGTGGAGGAGCTGCCACTGAGAGGGGTAACAATCAGACTGATAAATGACGGTTCGGGGAGCTTTCACAGCAGCGTGGCCGCGGTGTTTCAACGGTGTTATTAGTACAGTTAATCCCACGGCAAGACCAGCAGCAGCTAACGTAACGATAGCCTCTCTGAGCTAGTGCTGTGTTGACGGTGTCGGCACGCAACTTCACGAGGGGGAGGGGCTGGAGGCAGCTCCTCTCTGTGCACTGTAAAAAAATGTGTGTGTGTGTGTATATATATATATATGTATGTATATATGTGTGTGTGTATATATGTGTGTGTGTATGTATATATATATATATATATATATATATATATATATATATATATATATATATATATATATATATATATATATATATATATATGTATGTATGTATGTATGTATGTATGTAACTGTGTAGTGTGCAATTGTGTGTTGTTCATACTATACAATGATTTACTGTTTGTCTTTGTTGAATAATACAGAAAACAAAGAGCTTAAAAAAATAATCGAATATCAAATCGCAATCGCAATATTTGGGGGAAAAATCGCAATTAGATTATTTTCAAAAATCGTTCAGCCCTATTGTTGAGATATTTCAGTCTGGATCAAAATGGCGGACCAACAAGCAGACCTGCATTTTCAGATCCACACTGGCCTAAAAACAGGATGTTCTTCCAATAGTAGTGGTTGGTTTCTGGGCCTCTGGGAAAATAATGAAGCTTGATGTGCAGTCTGCTGTGTGCCCTGTACGGGATGGGAACTTGAAGGCAACAGGAAAGTTTGTGGGCTCAACAAGCACTTTTTTTGTCCAAAGGGCTCCTAAGAGGTTGGGAAATTGAGTCGAGTTTGTACTCATGCTACAGACGTGTTTCAGTTACTACCGGTCTTAGACTGGGTAAACCCAGCCCGATCGATCGGCGATTTGATTTCGCCCTGTACGTTTATCTATCCTGCTTCCGTTACAAATCTGCGGGAACCAATCACAAACTGGCTTATCCACCTGGCGCGCTATTGGCGGGTTTAACACGATGACGACAGAGAAGCGACCGAGCAGCTTTTTGTTTACGTTCAACATGACGGCCACCGAAGCGCAGCAACCCGTTGATGCCGCTGTCGCTGCTACGTCACCAGGATGACAGGGAAATATATAAGAGTAAAATATGATGCTGCTCTGGAACATAAAAATAAACCAACGATTGGTTCTAATATCAGATTGTAGACTGCCAGGTTTGCTGACAGGAAGTGCAATCAGGGTTCAGGCTGATAAAGGTGGTGGCCAGGCTGAGTGTGGTAACAGTGTCCTCTGGGTGTCTGCAGAAAAAAGGCTCTTGGTGTGTGGGATAAATAATGCAAAGTCACCTCTGTCTTGTTTAACCTGCAGCATTTCAATTATTGATCAGGACTCTGCCGCGGATCGGCCAAAACAGGAAGAGGAGGGACTCGATGCAAACACAGTCCATCCGTGCATACAGACTGTCCTGTGCATGGTGGAAGAGTCGACATGCTGCTTGTGTGTCTGTGAACTATTATCAATATGTAACCAAAACCTAGAGCCCATTATACTGATTAACTTCAGCTAATATTACTGTCATTTGACAAGGGTGGAAGAAGACTGCAAAAACTTGCGCAAGATTGCACTGTAAATTTCTGGAAATCTATCAATAAAGTTCTTAATTAAATGATATATCATAATCATACATTTAGACTGAAAAAGTCCAAAAAAAGTTTTCAATTTGCTTATTTTGTCCAAAACCCAAAGATATTCAGTTTACAATCAAATAAAACAGACAGAAGAAGCAAATCCTCACATTTGAGAAGCCACAACCAGAAATGTGGTACCTCCCAAAAAAATATTTTGCAAACGATTAATCGCTTATCACAATCATTGCAGGTGACATTTCTGTCTTTGGTCTATTGAATTAATCGAATAAGCACTTTAGCATTAGTAATATGTAGCTCGACCTATCATCACTTGTACCTTTGAACGTTTTACTCACAACCACAGAGCGTGAAGTGAAAACACTCTATAATGTCTACACTGTACCTAGAGACAATGGGGTTGCAAAACCCCTGCGAAATTAATATGCCTTTATTTGGTCACTTTACCTTTTATTGCCACTGATGCACATTATAAAATAAAGGCATTTTCATTTAGCACAAACCCTACAGCGTGCCTTGATTTGGAGTCCGTATTCCACCCATGCAACGAGCCCCTTTTTGCTCTGATAGATCAAAAAACTTTGATGTTACCATTACATTACCTAACTTAAGTAATGACATTTTAAACCTAAGGGTCTTTTTCACTGTAGGAGATGAACTGATATAGTTGCTGGTCATTTGAGTCATTCCCATCAGCAAAGGGAGGTTGAGTTTCTCAGTGAACCTGGGTTAAGTCTGCAGCATGCCACATCTTTCTCTGTAAGAAAAAGTCTGTTTGGTGCTGAAGATTAGAAATATATACAGTATGTAACTCAATTTATGAGCCATTTTCTGTACGCAGTATATACAGAAAATGGGTCATAAATTGAGTTACTTTCTTGGTCAATGTAGAAGGGATCAAGACAAATTAAGACTTTCTTGCACCTTCTAAACTCTTCCATTGTGTCATATTACAAAGTAATGCTACTATGTTATTGAATCTTGAGGGGAGAGCAAACCATGACAATAATCCCACACAAAAACAACACGTGGATAGGTGTGTCTATATAGTTCATTTAATTCCTTTTCATTATTATAGCACATAAAGAAAAAACACTAACAAAGCAATATGAATAATAATAGACTATGCAAAGGGAGGTCAAAAGCCTATCAAGTGTCTACAGGATTTGCGTGCGATTCACGGAAGGCTTTTATCATGTGGACGCGCCAACAGTTTTGTTGTCATTACTTAGAATTCCTCGTGGGGGAGACAGAAACTACTCTCTATGGCTCTAAAGAAATCACAGAAAAGAAATTAATCTCAATAAAAGAGATTAACAAACTAGTAACTTCATTAAAAAATGAAATGAATGAATGAACAGAGCCTAACCCTTACGTGTATGCCAGTTCTGGGATTATCTATGGTAGCAGTAGCTCAGTCCGTGGGGGGGTTGGGTTGGGAGCCGCAGGGTTGCTGGTTCAATTACCTGTATGGACCAAAGTACGAGTGTGGACTGGTGGCTGGTCATGTGTGTATTTCAGGCCTGTGTGTAGTGTGTTCTAACAACAGAGAAAAAAATCTAATTTCCCCTCTGGGGATCAATAAAAGTATCAATTAAGACAGTGTTTTTTTTAGTGTGAGGGATATTGTGCATGACATAAATTGGCTAAAACCTGCAGAACACTGGTGTGCTCCTTTTTTAAAATGAGTAACAGAAATCATACTGTATGTGTGAATCTGGGAACATGGCATCTTGTCTCGTTCCGTGTCTTCCAGGGGCGACCCGGACAGGTGTGACATCTGGGGCAACACACCGCTTCACCTGGCAGCTGCCAACGGCCACCACAACTGCCTGTCCTTCCTGGTGGCTTTCGGTGCCAACGTGTGGTGTCTGGACAACGACTACCACACACCGCTGGACATGGCCGCCACCAAGGAACACATGGACTGTGTTCGCTACCTGGACTCCATCGCTGCCAAGCAGATCACCCTCAACCCAAAGCTGGTCAACAAACTCAAGGACCGGGCGTTTCGAGCCGCCGAGCGCCGCATCAAAGACTGCGCGAAGCTCCAGAGGAAGCACCGTGAACATATGGAGAGGAAGTTCATGAAGGAGTCAGCGGCTTTAGACAACTTGGATGCTATCAGCTTTTCGAGCTACGCCAGCGGCAGCACACTGAGCAAGTTCAACACTGTCACCTCCAACATGCCATACTCGCAGGTGGTTGCTCTTTGACTTTGTGTTAAAGTGGAATATCACCTCCGGGTTAGCTACTGTTGCATTTGCTCCTTGTTCTCAACATATTTATACCACTGAAAGTTTATTTAATCACTCTTTCTGAAAAGCTGCCAAAACATAATGAAAGAAGAGTTTTAACAAGCACCTTCCTTGAAACCAGCGTTAACTATTTTTGGCCACTGGGGAGCAGCTGAATAACCCGTAACCACAGCTCGTTCAGCTCGTGAGGTAGATATTGTAAACTCTTTAAACATATCCTCATACAACGGTTCGTATGATATAACAAGTTAGGCGCACGTGTTTCTGCGTTATCCTACGGATCTCCGGCAACAAGAGCGATGCAGAACCTGTTCAGGCAACAAAACTACTTGGTTAGGTTTCAAGAAAAAATTGGGGTTTAGGTAAAAAGAAAAGTATGTTTTTTACGTAACTTACTCGTGGCGTTACTTACGTATGTTACGTAACAAAAGTATGTTAAAATAAGTTGACTTTTGCTTTCACACAGGACATAACCAGCGACCTCTTGGGTGAAAGTCCTGTGGTATTTGACCCATCAATCCACCCCGACCTCCTCCCTACGCTGACTTTGTCGCTCTTTATACTGCGTCGACTGACTTCCTCCTTGAGGCAGCCCTGTACGTCCTGACTCGCGCTTACGTGGGTTATATATAAATTACATAGTGCAGTACTTTTTCGAGGGTATAAGTATAAATGGTGAATTTGAACAGCCTGACTTGTTACCAGACAGTTGCTTATTTATACATCCAGCAGACACGGAGCAACATTAGCATTTATTTCCTGACTACCTGATGGATGTAAGTTGAAAAGTCACTCTCCTTTTAAAGCTCTAGTTTGGTCTCCACCTGCTTAGGGGAGATATGTGTCTCTTTAAGAGTCGGCTAGTAACTAACTTTGTCTGTCGTTTGGGCTCTTTGCCAAACCTCATCGTATCTGTAGTCTTTATTCGTTAATAAAATAATTGCTTTTCAATTCTTTGTCAAAACAATGAGGTGCTTGCATTTTACTGTTGTAAAGTAGTAGATACTATTTTATTTTAGAAAAAATGAATCCTAAAACTCCAAGATCATGTTTCAATTCTTTAGAAAGACAAATGAAAGAAGCCCTTGATTGTCCGCCGAGGTCTCATGGAACAGAGAGCAGCTTGAAAAGGGGGCAGGACTTTGACTTCATTTGAGTTGTAACACAGTGATTGTTTAAAGTCGTGGGTTTATTCATTCAGTGGTCTAAATGAAACGGAGCGGTTTTTCTTAATTCTTAATGTCTATACTTTCCTCTCAGGCCACCCTGCTCTCTACAGCCAAGGGCAAGGCCAAGATACAGAAGAAGCTGGAGAAGAAGAAGCAGGTTGATGGCTCGTTCAAGATCTACGAGGACGGGAGGAAAAGTGTGCGCTCGCTGTCCGGCCTGCAGCTCGGCAACGACGTCATGTTTCTCAAACAGGGTACATACGCCAACACCAAGGAGCGCTCTCGCCTCAACATCCGCGACATGTTCCACCCTGACAATGACAACGACGACGATGGCGTCTCCCGTGCCATGAGTGACCCGGGCCTCCACGAGGCTGCGTATTCGGAGATCAGTGCCGACTCCGGACGCGATTCCCTGTTCAACCGCCCAGGGCTCGGCACCATGGTGTTCAGGAGGAACTATTTGAGTGCAGGCATGTTTAGTACCGCCGCACGGGAGGAAGGCAGTGTAGTAGGGAGTGAACCTGTGGGCCGGGCACCCAATGTTCGTCTACAAGGACGTCTGCCCCGCCGCTCGCCCAGCTTCGATGAGGACAGCATCGGCAGCGCCTTGAGCCTGCAAGAAAGAAACCTTCAGGAGTTGCCCTGGGAGGAGACTGACGTTGGGTTGGATGAGGACTTTGAGCCAGAGAGCAGTCCACTGGAGACCTTCCTGGCCTCTCAAAGCCTCATTGAGTTCATGGCGATTTTCAGGCGGGAGAAGATCGACCTGGAGGCTCTGCTGCTTTGTTCAGATCAGGACCTCGCCAGCATTCATATCCCTTTGGGCCCCAGGAAGAAACTTCTGGATGCCTGCAAGAAACGTCTGGACACCATAGATGAACCAGAGGCCATTGAAGACACTGAGCTCTGAAGGTCAGTGTGAAGGAATCCACATTTTGTTTTCAATGGGAAGCACCACTCTCCTTTCAGAGAAACTGTTGATGTCTCACATAAGCTACTGTTTCTGCATGTTGTGTAGAAGACTTTTAGTGAAGATGACAGACATCGCAGAATTGTGAGAATATAAATAGGTGTAGATGGCCTTAAAGCTGTGGTGGGCACTTTATTTTTGGTGCAAAAATTCCATCTTTCAGCATATTGTAATTCAAGCGGTCTGAGATAAAACTAGACTGATACACCTCCTCTTGGCTCTGTTTCCAGGCATTAGGGCCCAATCAAAAACTAGAAAAGTGATCAGGCGATTCGCTGCAGGGTTGTGAGGTGGTGGGAGTGTCACTAAATGGCCCATTTGTGTGACGTCCTGTTGATATGACAGTTTCCTATTTACACATCCAGCTGTCATTTATCTGTCCACCTGACGAAAGTAAGTCCAATATTTTCTCTTTTTTAGCTCTTTATTTCGTCTCTTTAGCTGCTAATGCTAAGCTACGTTCACCAGCTAGTCTCTAACTTTGTCGAATCTCTCAAAAGCAGACTTTCCCATCTGGTAATTCCATCTATTAACATGTATTTATTTCATTCACTATATAATGATATCATTTCTCCATATCGCACACCTCTAGCTGCACCTAGCTTAATCTAATGGAGATTCATGGACTACAGCTTCCAAAACATTTGCACAGATTTACCAAGGCGTGCCTAATAAATTAGACTTCAAGCCCCTACATTTGCATATTTCTCCAACAAAGATCTTTCTCTTGAATGTGGCTGATTAGACCATGTGCTCATGTGGGCATGTTTGACATTAAACTAACTTTATCATACTTTTATTGCACTTAACTCTGGATGATTTGTTTTAAGTACATAGAGTTTAGTGACCAGAGCAAACTCCTCCGAACATGGCTCCACCCAACTCCAACCTGAGCAGAGATCTAATCAGCCAGAGTAACTGAGAACAACTGTGTGGGTCAACAGCAGAGCCTTTTTACCAGCTAAAAGTCACCATCTAGTGGCGACTTATGATAACGAGAGGCCTGTAAATCATTTTAGTACCATGACACTAGGCCTGCACGATTCGGGGAAAAATATGAATCACAATTTTTTAACTTAGAATTTATATCACGATTCTCTGCCACGATGATCCATGACAAAACAAAACAAATTGGCTGTATAGATTTTTTTTTTGGCACCTATAGCACATTGCACATCACCACTAGCCTGTAAACATAGAGGCTTCAATGGATAAAGAAATTAAAGTACATACTGGCATTTAATTTAGTAGGCTACCATAAATAGTAACATATAACACATTGAACTAAATATGGCCCTGATACAGGCTCTATCTGAACTCCTTGAACATGTCTTTACATAATTAAAACATGTTAATGTTAAAACATTTATTATTTTTTTAAATCAAAGTCATTTAAAAGTAGGGCTGGGTGATATGGAGGAAATCAAATATCATGCCATTTTTGACCAAATACCTTGATATCGATCCTGCAACGATATTGTAGTGTTGACTATTGGTGCTTTCACAAAATATTTACACAATATGATTTCTTTTTTAAATAATCATCGCTAATGTGGATATAATGACTAAGTGGGTAAAGGCAAATAATAGAACAGCTAGAACAGTCTGGTAAGTTCAGAAAATGACATCACTTTACGGTTATGCAAAAACCAGGAAAAGACAACACTTATGCCATATTACGATATGACGATATCCAGTCTCATATCACGATAGCGGTATAATATCGATATATTGCCCAGCTCCATTTAAAAGTTAATTCCTGAACAGGGGTGAATCAAGATTGCGATTTAATCACTATTTATCTTGCTGGTCTGCATGACATTTATGTTGATATTTCATTATACATTTTTATCACAAGAAAGTCATATCTAGTTTTTTTTTTCCTCATCTATTTACAGGATAAACCCACTTGATGCTCGCTATCCTGACTGAAATTTGGAAAAGAAGTTATCAATGCTTTATGGAAAAGCTTTGCCACAACTGTACACATGGATACATGTTTTTTTTTTTTTTTTTTTTTTAAAGGATTCCTTTCCAATAAATGTAGCCTGACATGTTATTTTTGCATACTGTATTAATTCATGTATCAGTGAATGTACTTAACCCTTTGAATATAGTGTTTATTATGTCTTCGTTGTACAGTTTTCTTACTTTAAACATGTTATTTTACTCAACGGCACATACACAGTGGCAACTTATGACTATTATTTTATGGATGCAAATAGCCACAGACTGACTGTTGCTCGGCAAACACTGCTGCAAAAGTGAAACTAAAGGGTGCTACTGTGAGGTTAAGTGAGTTAGTGCTAGATAACACTGTTATCTCAGGTTGCTCCGGGGCATATATGGTTTCACTCAAGGTCCGTCTGTCTGCGAACTCTGTCAGAGTATGACAGTGCATGAATGTTCATTTTATGTTAGTTTTTTTTTTTTATCAATAGATGTACCCACAACCATAATTATCTTTTATTAAAATAAAGTGAAAGCTATTATCGTTTTCTGTGTGAATATATTTTGATATAACTGAGCAGTGTTTACTGAATATACAAAGTGATATGACTTCACGTAAACATGCCGTTTTGTTATTCGTACGCATTTTGAGCTATCCGCGTGTATGTCTACGCTGTATACAGCGGACGGCAGTCTGCAACGTCATAAGCGTAAACATACACGCCACGTGGCACTTTCTAAAGCCACGTGCCTTTGGAAAAAAACTGGTTGGGTTTAGGAAAAGAACTGGTTGGGTTCAGGAAAAGAACTGGTTGGGTTCAGGAAAAGAAGAACTGGTTGGGCTCAGGAAAAGAAGAACTGGTTGGGTTCAGGAAAAGAAGAACTGGTTGGGTTCAGGAAAAGAAGAACTGGTTGGGTTCAGGAAAAGAAGAACTGGTTGGGCTCAGGAAAAGAAGAACTGGTTGGGTTCAGGAAAAGAACTGGTTGGGTTCAGGAAAAGAAGAACTGGTTGGGTTTAGGAAAAGAAGAACTGGTTGGGTTCAGGAAAAGAACTGGTTGGGTTTAGGAAAAGAAGAACTGGTTGGGTTTAGGAAAAGAAGAACTGGTTGGGTTCAGGAAAAGAACTGGTTGGGTTTAGGAAAAGAAGAACTGGTTGGGTTCAGGAAAAGAAGAACTGGTTGGGTTCAGGAAAAGAAGAACTGGTTGGGTTTAGGAAAAGAACTGGTTGGGTTCAGGAAAAGAAGAACTGGTTGGGTTTAGGAAAAGAAGAACTGGTTGGGTTCAGGAAAAGAAGAACTGGTTGGGTTTAGGAAAAGAAGAACTGGTTGGGTTCAGGAAAAGAAGAACTGGTTGGGTTTAGGAAAAGAAGAACTGGTTGGGTTCAGGAAAAGAACTGGTTGGGTTTAGGAAAAGAAGAACTGGTTGGGTTCAGGAAAAGAAGAACTGGTTGGGTTTAGGAAAAGAAGAACTGGTTGGGTTCAGGAAAAGAAGAACTGGTTGGGTTCAGGAAAAGAAGAACTGGTTGGGTTCAGGAAAAGAAGAACTGGTTGGGTTCAGGAAAAGAACTGGTTGGGTTTAGGAAAAGAAGAACTGGTTGGGTTTAGGAAAAGAAGAACTGGTTGGGTTCAGGAAAAGAAGAACTGGTTGGGTTCAGGAAAAGAACTGGTTGGGTTCAGGAAAAGAAGAACTGGTTGGGTTTAGGAAAAGAAGAATTGGTTCGGTTTAGGAAAACAAAAAGTCACACTCGGGACGCTATCCCCTGAGTGAAAGTCGTGTGTTTAAGATTTTCGCCCTTTCATACTACTCGCTACGGCGTGGATTCACACGCAATCGCAAGGTAATGTAAGTCAATGGAGGCCAAACGGCGTTGATAAACACGCTAAAAAACAGTTTTGCATCTTGATAACACGCCAATAATTGCATACGAGTTGGCGTTTCATACGTACACCACTTCATGACCTCAGTCTGGAATATAAGCTTCGCCCTTGGACCCTTCACGTGCCATTCTCCGGCAAAATGAGTGACACCGACGGCTGATTAGGGCTTAGTATAAATAAAAACAACAAGCCCAAGGCTGTGGGAGGATATGGAAGGGCAGCTGGCAGACCGCCTGGTGCTCTTATGATCCCTTCTCACTCCAGCTCTGTAGTCTTTGCACTCGCGGCCTGTCTCTCAAAGAACGGATTTCCAAAATATATGCTGATTTCCAGCGGTGGAAGAAGTATTCAGGTCCTTTACTTAAAGGAACACGCCGACTTATTGGGAATTTAGCTTATTCACCGCAACCCCCAGAGTAAGACCAGTCGATACATACCCTTCTCATCTCCGTGCGTGTTGTAACGCTGCCTGATGGCTCCAGCATTAGCTTAGCCCAACACAGATCCTGCAGGTAACTGGTTCCAACTAGCCTACTGCTCCCAATTGTGACAAAAGTGACAAAATAACGCCAACATGTTCCTGTTTACATGTTGTGATTTGTAGAGTCATAGCGTGTACAAAAAACAACGTAACATGAGACACAGCCATCTTCTAACAGTAAACAAACCGGGAACTATATTCTCAGACAGGCTTGCTGCGAGCATATCACTCCGCCCAAGTACTATATTCTTCCGCCTGAGAATATAATTCCCGGTTTGTTTACAGTTAGAAGATGGCTGTGTCTCATGTTACGTTGTTTTTTGTACACGCTGTGACTCTATAAATCACAACATGTAAATAGGAACATGTTGGTGTTATTTTGTCACTTATTCGGAGCAGTAGGATCACTGGAACCATTCACCTGCATGTTCTGTGCTGGCCTGATGCCGCTGGAGCCGTCAGACAGCGTTACAGCACGCACGGAGATGAGAAGGGTATGTATCGACTTGTCTAACTCTGGGGGTTACGGTGAATAAGCTAAATTCCCAATAAGTCGGCGTGTTCCTTTAAGTAAAAGTACTAATACTGCACTATAAACAGTCCTTCCAGATAAATGCAGAGTTTTTTTGTAATTGTTGCGGGCAAAAATCCTTGATTATGCGGCACGTTTTCTTAAAAAATGCGATGGAATATGCTATATATATGCAATTTTATGCGATGAAATTGCGGGAACTTGCAAAAACTGCGGTTTGATGAAAAAGAGAAAAAAAAAGTGATTTCCCCCCCCCCCAACACCGTGCTTTTCGATGATGTTCACATCGTGTAATTACATCACTTCATAACGTTCCCATGGCAACAGGGGAAAATGGCTGCTCTTGTGTGAAGTAAACTCAACATTCTGTTAAGATATATGTGACTTGGGCTCCTGGATAGCTCAGTTGGTAGAGCGGGCGCCCATATATAGAGATGTTCCGATACCAGTATCGGTATCGGTATCGGCTCCGATACTGCCTAAAACGCTGGTATCGGGAAGTACTGGAGTTTATGCACCGATCCGATACCACGTAATAAAGCCCTAAAGAAAATCTACGTTAAAGTAGTTTATTTATGTTATTTTCCCGTTATAACCGACTGTCAAACTGGAGAATAAAAGAAAGTTCTGTGGCATTCATTGTTTGTGTTTGTTCATGTTTCACAAAGAGTTTAACCTGAGCCAGACAGACAACAGAGATAGAAATCATATCACATCCATACACGGATAGTAGTATACAGCTGTAAAAACATAATAAAATATATGACACACTGGTATCGGATCGGTACTCGGTATTGGCCGATACGCAAGTTCAGGTATCGGAATCGGTATCGGGAAGCAACAAAGTGGTATCGGGCCATCTCTACCCATATATAGAGGTTTACTCCTCAATGCAGCGGGCCCTGGTTCGCCTGTGACCCTTTGCTGCTTGTCATTCCCCCTCTCTCTCCCCTTTCATGTCTTCTGCTGTCCTATATAAATAAAGGCTGAAAAGGCCAAAAAATAATCTTAAAAGATATGTTACTTTTTTGCAACGAAAATGCGGGGATTATGAAATCATGCAAGCCCTGCATATTTTGCGCGGAAATCGGCAATTTATGCGGCGAAAGTGTGCCGTATTTGAAAAAATGTCACCGCTCCCTGTTCATTTACACCAATCAGGGCCGGGGGGGGGATGTCTAACTGTGTGTCAATCACTGCTCATGCACACACATTCATTCTCCCTCGTAGGGGGAGGGGCTTAGGAGACAGTTTTGGCTTTAGAAGAAAGGGGGGGAGGGACTGAGAAGTTGTCGATGTTCAAATTTTTTGGCTAAGTCCTGGATCTTCACAATCCTACCTACAGCACCTTTAAGTAAAAGTATGTAAGCATCATCAGGAAAATGTACTCTTAAGTATTTAAAGTAAAAGTACTTTAGCCGAAAAATCCTCCCATTGTAGAAACTGGCAACAATCCAAACAGTTGTGTGTTTAATGGTCTAATCATTTCAGCTGGACTTCTAAGCCAGTTAGTGTTGGTAGTATATAATAAAACATCTTATATTTTTAAACTACATGTGTTTTGTGTGCAAAACTCTTAATTTGTAAAGTAACTAAAGCTGTCAGATGAATGTAGCGGAGTAAAAAGTACAATATTTGTACAAATGTAGCGGAGTAGAAGTAGAAAGTGGCATGAAAAGAAAAGACTCAAGTAAAGTACATGTAACTCAAATGTGTACTTAAGTACAGTACTTGAGTAAATGTACTTAGTTACATTCCACCACTGCCGGATTCTAAAGAACTGGATGTTTTATCGCTGATCTGCTGCTACATTATGAAGCCCCCAGACCTGTCAGGTGGTCTGGGTCAGGCCTGCGTTCTGTCCCCAGAGTCTGAACTAAACACATAGAAAACAGTTTTTATGCTCCACATATATCTAAAACAAACTCCTAGAAAATAAACTGCAGATCCACTGCAACTCTCAGTTCTTTAAATCAAGCCTGAAGACTTTTCTTTCTTTTCTTTTTTTTAAATCTTTTTTATAACTTTGTATATGGACCTTTTTCACAGCAGACATTTTGACTGGTCGTAGTAGGAAAAGCACAGCTGACATTGTTAACCTTAACGATGGCTCAGTTCCATCAAGTGTCCCAGTAAGATATTTCAGTGAGTCAGCATGCACAATACCAGGACTAGAGATGGTCCGATACCGGCTCCGATACCGCCTAAAATGCTGGTATCGGTATCGGGAAGTACTGGAGTTTAGGCACCGATCCGATACCGCATAATAAAGTCCTAAAGAAAATCTACGTTAAAGTAGTTTATTTCTGTTCTTTTTCGTTATAACTATTAAGGAAAGTTTTGTGGCATTCATTGTTTGCGTTTGTTCATGTTTCAGAATAGAGTTTACCCTGAGCCAGAACGACAACAAAGATAGAAATCATATCACATCCATACAGGGATAGTAGTATACAGTTGTTAAAACATAATAAAATATATGACACACTGGTATCGGATCGGTACTTGGTATCGGCCGATACGCAAGTTCAGGTATCGGAATCGGTATCGGGAAGCAAAAAATGGTATCGGACCATCTCTAACCAGGACCTCTCCTAAGTGGAATGCAGCCATCAGTAATGGTTTAATACCAGGACCTCTCCTAAGTGGAATGCAGCCATCAGTAATGGTTTAATACCAGGACCTCTCCTAAGTGGAATGCAGCCATCAGTAATGGTTTAATACCAGGACCTCTCCTAAGTGGAATGCAGCCATCAGTAATGGTTTAATACCAGGACCTCTCCTAAGTGGAATGCAGCCATCAGTAATGGTTTAATACCAGGACCTCTCCTAAGTGGAATGCAGCCATCAGTAATGGTTTAATACCAGGACCTCTCCTAAGTGGAATGCAGCCATCAGTAATGGCTTTGAATGCACCTGTGCTTTTCCTACCATGACATGTCAATTGATTTTCAATGTAAAAAAAAAAAAATCTGTCAATCAATGGTTACAGTTGTAACTTTAATCCAGCTGAAGACTTTTATTTGTGACTAAGGTTGCAAAATTCCGGGAATTTTCAAAGTTGGAAATTTTCCATGGGAATTAACGGGAATTAATGGGAATAAACTGGATATTTTTAATATTGCTTGTTAGTCTATAACATGGAACTTACATGTAGTTGAAAAAAACCTCATCTTGCAGCTAAAACAACCTGATTTAATGCAACTTCAGTTGAATGTCCTCCCTATATTCGTCAATGACATGCACGCACGCAGTAATCAGCATAGGCTACTACGTACTGGCCGAAATTTAGTTTTTAAAATCCGGGAGGTTTTTGGGGGGGGGGTAATACATAACCCATTGCTATTATTAACCTATCTGTGTTAATTGTATAGCCCACTAACCATAGTAAATCCAAATTTCCAAAATTCCCCAGCTAAACTTTGCATGGAAAGCAATATTAAAAATATCCAGTTAATTCCCGATAATTCCCGTTAATTCCCATAAAAGTTTCAAAAATTCCCCAGCTCAACTTTCCATGGAAAGTTTCCGGAAATTTACCGGAAAATTTCCGCCCCTTTGCAACCCTATTTGTGACGCTAATTGTTGATTTATTACACTGCACTGTAGGGCTGGGCAATATGGAGAAAATCAAATATCACAATATTTTTGACCAATATTCTAGTGTTGACAATTGGTGCTTTCACAAAATATTTACACATTGAGATATTTGATAAATAATAATCAGTAACGTGGATATAATGACTAAGTGGGTAAAGGCAAATAATAGAACAGTTACAACAGTCTGGTAAGTTCAGAAAAGTACATCACTTTACTGTAATGCAGCCTTTAAAACCAGGAAAAGACAACAATTATGCCATATTACGATATTACGATATCCAAATCCAAGACAATATCTAGTCTCATATCACAATATCGATATAATATATTGATATTGTCCAGCTCTACTGCACTGTGACTTATTCTTGTGTTTCATACCTGTCTTATTCTACTTTAGCTGTTCTATATTCTCTTCAACTGATGTTTTTTTCGACAGCTCTTTAATGTGTTATGTAAAGCACTTTGACTCGCCTTGTTGCTGATCTGTGCTATACAAAATGCAGCTGCCTTGCCTCACCTGGTCCTTTCTCTGCAGTATCTGCAGTCCTTTAAGAGTAAAATAAACAGTGTATGTTTTAAATAGTCAGCATGGCCTCAAGCCCAGAACACTGGCCTTTCTCCAGAAGAAATAGCAGCGCTGACACCAGATATATATGCACACATAAACTCTCCCCTACCCCAGCTTTAAAAACACACCCCTAACTACGAGGGGCACACTCGTGCACGCAGCATCTTCTCCTTTTTTTTTATTTTGAACCTTTCCCCCTGGGGAAGAAACAACAGAACAGCCACTGTTTAGCCACTCCTCTGCTCTTCTCTCTCCCTCTCTTTTCCCAGAACACTTGCCAAGGTTACAGAGATGCGAGGGGAGGGGAGTGGAGCCGACACAAAGGAACCCAACAGGGGGTGGGGTGTGTGTGTGTGTGTGGGGGGGGGGTGTTGTGAGCGACATGCAGAATACATGAGACACCAGAGAGGAGGGAGAAGTCGACTCTGAGCTGAGCTGCTGCGGTTTTGTTGTGAGGATTTCCATCACATCACAGGGCTTTTTCTTTTCTTTTTTTTTTTACATCTTTGGGTCGTGGGATAACAAAATTCCACTGCTTCTGGGTTGCATCAGGAGTCAGCTGACAGAGGGGGGGGGAAAAGGGGAAACAGAGTAGGTGAGACAAGGATGTAGAAGAGGAGGGTGCAGAAAAAGGGCTCTTGAAGCAGCAGGGAAGGAGGCTGGGCCTCTGACAATGCTTCTCCTCAATAAGGATGTGGACTGTACGCTCAGGGTGCAGTGTGTAGTCAGCGTTAAGCACCAGGCGGCTTGCAAGGACGACACAGACCACATGGTGACCTTGTTTTGAGCCGGTTTACCAGCACGGGGGGAGCAGCTGACATGCAGAATGTACCGGAGGAGTGGAGGGAAGGACGGGAGGAGAGAGGAGGAGAGGATGGGCGGACGGGGGAGATGTTAGTCAAGAGGAAAGTGGATTCCGAGATGAAGGGAGACGGGGAGAAGAATGGAGGCAGCGGAGGGGAAGACGCGGAGAAGGAGTCGCTGATGATGGAGCTGACGAGGCGCGTGCAGAAGATAATAAAGGAGAGCAGCTGGTGGGAGAGGAGGGGGGTCGACTGCAGCATCCTGGCAGCAGCTTTCCTCTGTCTGCCACCGGGTAAGGCTAGCGCGCACACACTGGGGAATGTAGACAGCTTTTCTTTAAACATTTTGTTGTCTTCGGGTCAGATTTGACCTATTTTCAAATGTATTGTGGTAACACTTCACTTGAAGGTATCTACATAAGAGTGTCATGAACACATGAACCCTAACCATAACCATAACTCTAACCATTACTTGTCATGACAAAAACCGAATGACACTTACTAAAAGAAGCGTTATGTCATAAAGGTTTGACTTGTTTATAATGTTTATGACACGTTCATGACAGTGTCACGTCACTCTTATGTAGATACATTCAAGTAAAGTGTAACCATTTTTTTATAATCAGAAATATGGGTTTCTTTTGTAATCAAATTGCCCAAAAATAAAATGTTGTAACATGGATGTATGGATGTGCTTGGCAGGTAAAATGAATGATTACTTTCATTGAATTTTTGGTGTTTTATTCAATTTTATAGCATTTGAAAAAAATGGTTTCAAATGGTTTCAAAATGTATCCTGACTAACTTTGACAGTTACCAGTCTGTGATCCACTCAACATCCTCTGATCTCAACTATTAGTTAAAATAATTTTCTATAAGGTTATAAGTAAGGTTTCTTTTTTTTTTTTTTATATATATATATATATATAACAAATGAGGTATAATGTCATATAAATTAGGTTTATTGACCATGAATAAGAAAAGCATTGAAAATGTGACAAAAATCGCCAAAAGCATTGGAAAAAGCGACAAAAAAGTTCAATTTTCATCCCGGGAAGACAACACAAGGGTTAACAGTTTAAATGTCCTAACTGATATAAAGTTATTACAGAAACTAAAAAAGTACATGTTGTACTTTAAGTTATTGTTTATGTCTTTGTGGACTAGTTACTGTGACCCAACCGGCTCAAGGAGATAAAAACCAGATCCAAAATAAATACATATACGTCATATTGATGATAATAAATGTCCCTGATTGATTAAAGTGCTCATATTATGCTTTTTGGCTTTCCCCCCTTGCTTTATTGTGTTATATATCTTTTTTGTGTATGTTATAGGTTTAAAAAAAACAAAAGAACTTTATTTTTCCCTTATTAATCATACCAGAGAATAAATAAATGCTAATTACTAAAATACTAAAAGAAACTAAAAACCTTGAGGGTAGGAGTAGAGGGGTGGGTAGGGAGAATAGGTCAAAGTCTGGATCGATCGATGGGGGGTGGGTATTGTTTGTTTAACAGTCTGATGGATGCTGGCACAATGGTGGACACGGCTCGTTGAAAAAGCCCAAAGTCCCCCCCCCAAAGGGACTTACCATCTCCAACAGAAAACACTGTTCACAAACTGCTCCAAACAGCTCTGTTGTAGTCCAGCCTTTACTTCAGAGACAAACGTGGTCACTTTGTAGCACACGTTATAATGCTCACCTAGCTGCTAGCATGGCACGCCCTCATACTCTGCTTCTGACTGGCTAGTAGTCCTTACCTAGGTACTGTCAGGGCACGTCCTCATACTCTGCTTCTGACTGGCTAGTAGTCCTTACCTAGGTACTGTCAGGGCACGCCCTCATACTCTGCTTCTGACTGGCTAGTAGTCCTTACCTAGGTACTGTCAGGGCCTCATACTCTGCTTCTGACTGGCTAGTAGTCCTTACCTAGGTACTGTCAGGGCACGTCCTCATACTCTGCTTCTGACTGGCTAGTAGTCCTTACCTAGGTACTGTCAGGGTACGCCTTCATACTCTGCTTCTGACTGGCTAGTAGTCCTTACCTAGGTACTGTCAGGGCACGCCCTCATACTCTGCTTCTGACTGGCTAGTAGTCCTTACCTAGGTACTGTCAGGGTGCGCCCTCATACTCTGCTTCTGACTGGCTAGTAGTCCTTACCTAGGTACTGTCAGGGCACGCCCTCATACTCTGCTTCTGACTGGCTAGTAGTCCTTACCTAGCTACTGTCAGGGCACGCCCTCATACTCTGCTTCTGACTGGCTAGTAGTCCTTCCCTCATACTCTGCTTCTGACTGGCTAGTAGTCCTTACCTAGGTACTGTCAGGGCCAGCCCTCATACTCTGCTTCTGACTGGCTAGTAGTCCTTACCTAGGTACTGTCAGGGCCCTCATACTCTGCTTCTGACTGGCTAGTAGTCCTTACCTAGGTACTGTCAGGGCACGGCCTCATACTCTGCTTCTGACTGGTTAGTAGTCCTTACCTAGGTACTGTCAGGGCACACCCTCATACTCTGCTTCTGACTGGCTAGTAGTCCTTACCTAGGTACTGTCAGGCAGTGCGCCCTCATACTCTGCTTCTGACTGGCTAGTAGTCCTTACCTAGGTACTGTCAGGGCACTCCCTCATACTCTGCTTCTGACTGGCTAGTAGTCCTTACCTAGGTACTGTCAGGGCACGCCCTCATACTCTGCTTCTGACTGGCTAGTAGTCCTTACCTAGGTACTGTCAGGGCCTCATACTCTGCTTCTGACTGGCTAGTAGTCCTTACCTAGGTACTGTCAGGGCACGTCCTCATACTCTGCTTCTGACTGGCTAGTAGTCCTTACCTAGGTACTGTCAGGGTACGCCTTCATACTCTGCTTCTGACTGGCTAGTAGTCCTTACCTAGGTACTGTCAGGGCACGCCCTCATACTCTGCTTCTGACTGGCTAGTAGTCCTTACCTAGGTACTGTCAGGGTACGCCCTCATACTCTGCTTCTGACTGGCTAGTAGTCCTTACCTAGGTACTGTCAGGGCACGCCCTCATACTCTGCTTCTGACTGGCTAGTAGTCCTTACCTAGCTACTGTCAGGGCACGCCCTCATACTCTGCTTCTGACTGGCTAGTAGTCCTTCCCTCATACTCTGCTTCTGACTGGCTAGTAGTCCTTACCTAGGTACTGTCAGGGCCAGCCCTCATACTCTGCTTCTGACTGGCTAGTAGTCCTTACCTAGGTACTGTCAGGGCCCTCATACTCTGCTTCTGACTGGCTAGTAGTCCTTACCTAGGTACTGTCAGGGCACGGCCTCATACTCTGCTTCTGACTGGTTAGTAGTCCTTACCTAGGTACTGTCAGGGCACACCCTCATACTCTGCTTCTGACTGGCTAGTAGTCCTTACCTAGGTACTGTCAGGGTACGCCCTCATACTCTGCTTCTGACTGGCTAGTAGTCCTTACCTAGGTACTGTCAGGGCACACCCTCATACTCTGCTTCTGACTGGCTAGTAGTCCTTACCTAGGTACTGTCAGGGCACGCCCTCATACTCTGCTTCTGACTGGCTAGTAGTCCTTACCTAGGTACTGTCAGGGCACGCCCTCATACTCTGCTTCTGACTGGCTAGTAGTCCTTACCTAGCTACTGTCAGGGCACGCCCTCATACTCTGCTTCTGACTGGCTAGTAGTCCTTACCTAGGTACTGTCAGGGCACGCCCTCATACTCTGCTTCTGACTGGCTAGTAGTCCTTACCTAGCTACTGTCAGGGCATGCCCTCATACTCTGCTTCTGACTGGCTAGTAGTCCTTACCTAGGTACTGTCAGGGCACGCCCTCATACTCTGCTTCTGACTGGCTAGTAGTCCTTACCTAGGTACTGTCAGGGCACGCCCTCATACTCTGCTTCTGACTGGCTAGTAGTCCTTACCTAGGTACTGTCAGGGCACGCCCTCATACTCTGCTTCTGACTGGCTAGTAGTCCTTACCTAGGTACTGTCAGGGCACGCCCTCATACTCTGCTTCTGACTGGCTAGTAGTCCTTACCTAGGTACTGTCAGGGCACGCCCTCATACTCTGCTTCTGACTGGCTAGTAGTCCTTACCTAGCTACTGTCAGGGCACGCCCTCATACTCTGCTTCTGACTGGCTAGTAGTCCTTACCTAGGTACTGTCAGGGCACGCCCTCATACTCTGCTTCTGACTGGCTAGTAGTCCTTACCTAGGTACTGTCAGGGCACGCCCTCATACTCTGCTTCTGACTGGCTAGTAGTCCTTACCTAGGTACTGTCAGGTCACGCCCTCATACTCTGCTTCTGACTGGCTAGTAGTCCTTACCTAGGTACTGTCAGGGCACGCCCTCATACTCTGCTTCTGACTGGCTAGTAGTCCTTACCTAGATACTGTCAGGGCACGCCCTCATAATCTGCTTCTGACTGGCTAGTAGTCCTTACCTAGGTACTGTCAGGCAAAATATATATGTATGTGCAATTCATTTGTCTCTGAGTTATCTTATGCAGGAACTATATATATATATATATTTGGGGGTGGCAGTACCTCCGTAGGGATTTGGGTTGGGAACCGGTGGGTCACTGGTTCAAGTCCCTGTACGGACCAGAGTGTGGACTGGTAGCTGGAGAGATGTCAGTTCACCTCCTGTGCTCGTGAGCAAGGCTCCGTACCCCCCACCACTGGCAGCTGAGCATATGTGTGTGTATTCCAGGCCTGTGTTTAGTGATTTATAACAAACAATGTGTAAATTGTAATTTATAATAAAACAATTTTTTATTAAATTATGAAAATGATTAACCTTTTCATCACGTTGAGTTATATTTGTTATATTGCATATAACAATGTGGAATTCAAACTGCTCCATGCATCATAAGATAATTATATCTACAGGGCTTTAACTTTTTATTAATCTGTCAATAAATATTTTCAAATGAATACATTATTGAGACTATAAACTGTCAGAAAATTACCGAAAATTTTCTGGAGTCCAATTAAATATTTAGAAATGGGG
This sequence comes from Perca flavescens, assembly GCF_004354835.1. Taxonomy (NCBI): domain Eukaryota; kingdom Metazoa; phylum Chordata; class Actinopteri; order Perciformes; family Percidae; genus Perca; species Perca flavescens. The sequence continues at coordinate 4,515,819 of NC_041351.1, forward strand.
CTGCGATCTGCCGATTATTTTCTGAATTGATGTTTTATAAAATGTGAAATGGAAAATGCCCGTCATAAGTTCCCGTAGCACAATGTGATGTCTTCAGTTCACTTGTTTTGTCCGATCCAAAAGTCAAAAACCACAAAATATTCAGTTTCCTGTCACAGAAGACTTAAAAAAAAACACGAAATATTCACATTTCAGAGGCTGAACCTAGTGAAAGTGTGCTTAAATTATTGATAGATAATCAAAATTGTTGCCAGTTAATGATCCGTCTATCGTACTCGTATCGTAATATTGCACATGGCCCTTTACCATTTAAACTGTAAGTAACTAACCGATGGAGGCAGCGGTAGAGCAGCAACTCCCGTGTTCTGCGAGGTAAAATGAGTCTGGTGGCTTTGAAGAGAGCAGAGATAACGGCTTCAGTTTTCCCTTCAACAGATTCCTACTGCAGCTGCTCTTTTATAATTTGAAGCCACGCAGCATATCCCTGACTGTATAAGGGTGATTAATAAATACTCACTTTAGTCCCACAGTGCGCCTGAGGAGGCATCTGTCTTTGGGTATATGAGAGCTTGTGACTTATCTCCTCGAAATAGTTCACTTTGAAATAGGAGGTGCAGTATATGAGCACTGCTTCATTGGGTTAGGGAGGAAACATGTCATCTAAAACCCGGCTGCAAGGCCGAGCCAGAGAAGCCTCACTGGCTGCTTGGGTTGCAGAGATATTGCAGTTAAAACCATCCACATCGGTGCTGCATTTCATTCATATTTAATGTGATCAGAGTGAGGTAATTTTATCATCGAACTGAATTTGACAGGAAGTTCAGCTGTTCGTATAAATATTTGAATGTTTGTGAATGTGGTCAGAGGCAGAGTCGAATATGGGACGAAGTTAAGCAAGTTGTGTTTGTCGACAAACACAACATATTGGCAACAGCGACAAATACAGAAAAATTCCACACCACAAATGAAGGTACACCTGCTACGCTGGACCAGAAGCTGAAAAAAACAAACTCAAAACATTAGAAACAGCACAGCAAAAAAAAAATGAAGTCAAGTGCAGACAACTTTTTTTTTTGGTCTTTATTTAAACATTCAAAGACAAAGGCAGTCGGAACATAAATAAACGAAGCACAAATATACATTATACCAGGGGGGTTGCAATTAAATAACAAATAAGATATACTTTATTGTCCCCGAAGGGAAATTTGTTTTGGACTCTGTCCGTTCTGCAGCTTTAAAATGACAACACAAAATACAGAAAATAGCATTTCTCAACACATACTCTCATGCAACAGAAAACCTGCTCTCATATATATTAGACAGGTACCTCTATAGTAAGCACATTAACTCCTCCTTTAAGTGGCAGTTTTTAATTGAACAACCCTGTAAGTGTAGCACAGCCCTTGCACAATGAGATATTGCACAACTAACATATTGTCCAACCCTAGCCTATGTATTGCAAAAATGACATAATGCACAACCCCAATAGCCTCTATATTGCACAAATGACACATTTCCACATAACCTATGCAGTACACATCAGTTTATGAAGATCTTGTATAGTACATAGATTGATGGTTTTAAGGGTATTTTTAGATATCTTCTCGAATTCTCCTTTTAAGGGTATTTGCATATAACTGATCCCTGTGTTTTTCATATAAAAATGTTCAGAACAAACTCAGCTTTCTGTAAAGTGAGGCCCACATTTGTTCCAGGGCACTGTTTAAAGAGATAATTTGGCCCTAAATCTAAAAGGTTGTTAAAATTTCTCAAATCTCTTGTGAAAACATACCTACGCTCAATTGTTTTGGAATGAGTTTACATAAGTCTTGGGTTCACAATAACAGCGTAATATGTGAATGAAATAGTAAATAAATCTCTAAAATGAAATGTTGTAATATCGCTTTTCGAGTATGAGTGTTGTCGAGAATCGCTTGGACTCACCGGTGTGTCTTTTGCCCTCAGAGGGTTAACAGCTATTCTTGTTTTCAGGATACTGAATTTATGAAATGTAATGTTGAGTTCAAAATGTAATCTTATGAATATGAAATTTGGCGAGTAACAGTATCAAATTAATGATGTAGTATTTATTTTTCTTGATGGAAGCGTAAGAGAAGAACCCAAACAGATATGTTAATAAATTAGAAATGGTACGGGTGATGTCATCATGCGAGGAACCCCCCCCCCTGTGTGATGAAATGGTTACACAGTCACCTGGAGGATCACGTCTCATTCTTTCACCTGATCTTCCGGTGTGTCATGGTTGAAAGCCACACCGCTGCTGCTCACAGATAACAGATACAACACTGTGTGGTCGGTTGACCCCCCCACAAATACCTCTAATTAATTCATTAATAGTCTCGCATTGCCAGCTCTGTCTCCACAGCGCTGTGGAGTAAGGTCTGGCTTCACCACAGATGCATTCTGGGATAGGACAATCGCAATCCTGTTGTGCGGCGCTAAGCCGCACACGCAGCGACGGTGGCTCTGCTAAATAGTCTCGGGAAGGAACTGGTTTTGGTGGAACATTTGCACCCCGTGAAAGAAAAAAGGCCACATATAAAATTAAATAAAGTTAACTGTTGACACGATACAGTAACGTGAGCTATTTAAATTAGCTGATACATGGTTAAACCTCATTGGCTCTTACCAGTGTATCTCCGTGTGTACTTTGTCCTCAGCAATCCCACCAATCAGTCCCAAAACGTCCCAGTTAGAGAGGAAATGCCCGCTTAGTAAATCTTTACAACCATTCCCCGAAAGAACCAAGCAGGCCGGCCTTGTTGCACCGTCCAAATTTTTGCCATTTTCAGCGTGTAACGTTAGCTTGGTAGCTCGCAGGTTGTTGGTGTTTCCCGTAGCGAACGGCATCACAGAGAGCGAACAGTCGATGTCCAGGCTTTGTCCTGGAAATGTCCTTCCATTGATCTAGACCACACGTGTCAAACTCAATGCCCGCGCTGCAAATCCAGCCCCCATATATATTTAGATTCACAATAGATTTTGGCCTCGCCTTGGTTTTTTTTTCACTCTTTTTATGAATTTTTTGACACTTTTTACAACATTTTTACAACTTTGCAAAACGCTTTTTAGGGCACTTTATACAACGTTTTTACGGCGGGTTTTTGGTGCTTTTTTACGACATTTTTTACGCTTGTTTTTTTACGGTATGTCTTTTGCTTTATTCAACGTTTTTGAAGCTTTTTGGCATATTTCTTTACATTTTTGTCTACCAAGGTATAAGTGAGTAGACTATATGAGCCATGCAATGATACAGTCAAAGATATTTGACTTTTTTGATTAAATACTGTAAAAGCAATAAACTCTACATGTCTAGCCCTTGATGTGCTTCTCATGTTCCTGTGTGGCCCTTAAGGAAGTTGAGTTTGACACCCCTGATCCAGACGGACTAATGAACACATTCAGACTGAAGTCCCTGCTGTGTTGTGTCTTGCAGCCTTCCTGCTGCTGGGCTCCTCTCAGCTCCTGAGCTTTTCAGCGGGGATGCTGCTGATGGGCGTGGCTCACGCCGTCATCACGGTTAAAGGGACACATCTGTCCAGCCACGGGGCGCTGAGCGAGTCGCAGGCCTGGGGCAAGTTCTGGGCCGTCTTCTTCATCGAGGTGAGATGTTCAGAAAACAAACTGAAGACTACCGTTAAACACACCGAGGCGAAGCTTCTTCTCACATGTAGCGGCGAGCTGAGGCATGATGTAGTATAGGTGGTCTCCTTCAAGTTCCTTCTTAAAACATACTTTTATCGAAGAGCCTTTCCCAATTTTATTTGAGCTTGAACCTCCTTTGAACTGTCTTTTCTTTATTTTTAAGGGGAGACACCTGCGGGTGAATAGGAAAAAAAATAAATGAACTTTTTTAATCACCAGCCAACATTAAAGGTACTTTAAGGTAGCAAAATTCATTCTCTGCATTTAACCCATCCCTCAAGGGAGCACTGGGCAGCCATTTACATTTTACATTTACAACGCCCGGGGACCAACTCCAGATCTGAGCCATCAAGGGCTCTGACTGGAGGATCTGGTGGTGGGTCCACCATCAGCATTGGGCCACCATGCTGTTTTGTGAAAAACGTTTTTTCAAAGTGCTCTACAAATTACGATTATTAAGAAATGTATATTTCCTTTCTTGAGGAAAAGATTGATACCGCTCTCTAAATATAGCTTAAGCCAGCAGCCAGTTAGCTTAGCTTAGCTTAGCATAAAGCCTAAAAACATTATTATTAGGGGGGGGGGCTCTCTGTGTGCAAAGGGGAACAAAATCCTCCAACCAGGACCTTTAAAGCTCAATAATCTCGATAACATGTTGTATCTCGTGTGTTTAATCCGTACAAACACACAAAAGGACGTGCGTGCTACGGGGGATTTTATGGCTCAGCTGGTTGTCTGGCAAACAAACAGCGACAAGACTCCAGGAAGTCATTGATAGAAACGTAAGCCCTCGTAAAACCACTACTTGTCTTTTCTAGGCTTTGTTGTTTGTACAAATCAAACAGAGCAAGATGTAAAGTGTTAATCAGTGAGCTTTATAGCTGAGTGACGTGTTTGACTACCAGGTTATTAAAGCTGTGTGTTAGCTCGCTGTTAGGATCATTATTTATCAAAGAATGGACCCAAACACAAGCACTTCATCGTCAGTACAGAAAGTGACTGTAGGTTGTTCACAACAGTGTCTTTTTAAAGGAGTTGGGAGTCAAGTTAGTCATTCGGTTCATGCAATCAGTAGCGTTTCTTCTTATCTCTGGTCAGGCCCGGCACCTGCCCTCAGAATACATCCTGTGCTCTTTGCAAGGTCACTCAGCTTTCATGATTAACACATGAAAGACAGAAATACTAAAACAGAAATACTAAAACAGCAGTTTGGATGCAAATGGTTTAACAAAGAAACTGAAGCAAAACCGTTCAAAGCATCATTTTTCTAACACTCGGTGTTGAGTGAACTGTTGAACCTCAGGTGTTTTGCTGAACATTCAGTTGCTCTTTAGGAAATCAAAATGTCATCATAACCTCTGCTGTTTGTTGTACTATTATTGGCTGCTCATCAAAGCACAAGTTTTTTCTTTTGACAGTTTTTTTTTTAAACAAATTTGACTCTTGTGAAGCACTTTTTTCTTCTGTAAAAGGTAGGGCTGCGCCCTCTTAAGCGTGAATTATACCGGTCTGTCCCAACCTGGCGCGCGCCATCGTGACGTCAAAATGACGTAGATCTTGCCCGGATTTATAGCGCGCGAGCCGAGGTCGCGCCCCACTCTTTTTTTTTTTTCAGCAGCGTGCGACAAAGCGGAAACAGGAAGCATGAACGAGCTCCTGGGCAACCGGATGCCAGGACTCTCTGAGTGACCGCAAGTCTCTCTTGTAAACTTACTGGATAAGTTTAAGATGAGTTCTTTTATAGTGAATGAAAGGCTCGGTCCGACCAAGTAGGTCATCAAATCCAAGCATTGACATCAATGTTTACCATTTTCTTCGTCTTCTAGACCATAGAAAGAGTAACGTTGGTAGCCTTTCCTCATTAGCATCACATTTGCGCGTGCCAGCTGGGCTGCGGCCAGTATAATTCACGCTTTAGTCTATTTTGGCACACTATGCCCCCCTTCCAGGGTAGATGCTAGATCGAGACGTGTCGACGCCACAGGACGTGCCTCGCGTCCCGCCTTATTTTTGCCTTATCCAGCCTCTGATTGGCTTACCCTGCTATTCTTACCCTAACCCTGTGATTTTCAACCACTGTGCCGTGAGAGATCGTCCTGTGTGCCGTGAGAAATTATCCGATTTTACTTAATTTGTCCAACAAATTAAGTAATAATAATTTGCCATTGTTGCGCATCTGTGCCTGCAATATGATGACTGGCAGAGAAATTAAATACTATTCCGTATCAGTAGGTGACAGTATAGCTCAATAATGACCTTGTTGATTTAAGACAATAGAATTACTGCCAGCAGGGCTCCTGGCTGCAACCTAATGGTCGAATTTTGAATTTTACATCCAGTCGCACATGTGCAACCAGTAAATTTGCCCCCTTTTTTTACACGTTAAACGTTGAATTTTCGGTACTTGAGAGCACGTAAGCGCAAGCTTATCTGTCCTCTCTGAAAATTAACAGAGATCAGAGCTCTGACACAAACACACACACACAAATGCAGATTCTGATCTTAGACTACAATGTGTCATTTTGTAACATTTTTGGTTGGTTCTTTGTGAAGAAACTCTAGATTCTAAAGCTCTGTTAATTAAACTACTCGATTAGTCGACAAAATCATGACTACGAATTTCTTAAGTGGGGGGACAGCCAGGGAATCCATCTATGGGGACAGCTCTAGTAATAAGGTTCAGTATTAAAAAAACAACAGGGTGAAGTAAGGCGCCCAGATAGCTCAGTTGGTAGAGCAAGCACCCATATATAGAGGTTCACTCCTCAACGCAGAGGTCCCGGGTTCGACTCCAACCTGCAGCCCTTTGCTGCTTGTCGTTCCCCCCTCTCTCTCCCCCTTCATGTCTTCTGCTGTCCTATCAAAATAAAAGCTGAAAATGCCCCAAAAAATAAAAAAAACAGTGTGAAGTCAGAAAAAGTCCATCAATATAAACATATATGCTCCTGGTTTTTGTGTTGCATCAGTGACAGTTTTGTTGTTTGAATGTTGATGAACGTGTGCCATCTGTCCTTGTGTTCATCCACTCAGATCTGTGGTTCATTCTCAGCGCAAGCCGGCATTCACGGCCACATTAAGATGCATCATGCTCATACTAATGTTATTGGCCTGGGCGACTCCAGCGTGTGGAAGGTGCCCTTCCTGCCTCGCACCGTCTACCTGTTCATAGCTCCCCTGGCCGTGCCCATCATCACTCCGCTTGTTGCACTCGGTAAGAGGCGCCAAAGAGAGGCAGACGCTTCACTCAAATACTGAACTTTAAATGTGATTCTAGGGCTGGGGGTGATGTGGAGAAAAATCAGATGTCACGATATTCTTGACCAAATGCTTCAATGTCGATATTGCAACGACATTGTACAGTTGACAATTGGTGCTTTCACAAAATGTTGATTGAATGAGATTTTAGATAAATCATTTTTTTTCTTTTTTGACAATTTTTTCTACATTTATTTGCCCTTCTGGAGATTTCTTTTCGAAGTTTCTGTCGCCTGTCTGTTTTTTAGGGGAAGTCTTTGGCCCTTTTTTCAAAGTTTTTCTCTCTTTTTGGGGACCAGTGACTCAAACCAATTAATTGATTGATCAAAATAGTTGGTTTTTAGTATTACTTTAATAGTTGAAAACTAATCCATTAATCTTTGCGGCTCTAGAGGTGAGAGTTTATTCTCTTCCATGTGGTTCTCTGGTTTTTTCAGCTCATCTCAAAGGACACTCTCTGGCTCTCGTGGTCAGGACCGTCCTGATGGTAACACTGGGCCTGTATTCACAGTACTGGCTGCTGATCCACGTCTCCGGGTTCCTGTCGCCTCTCAGCGCTCTGCTCTGTATGCTTGTGTGCAGAGCGATGTTCTCTGTGCCCTACATCCATGTCAACATTTTCCAGGTGAGATATACCGTACCTGCAGCCGTGTACAGCGGCGACATGTTCTCAAATAAGAACGAGAGTCTGCAGACATGCTAGCAGCTCTGTGAGGCACGCACATTTGCGTTTCCTAGGATGGCGAAGGCATGACACGCTCTACTCTGATTGGCTTCGTTGGTTGGATTAAGTCAGGCAGTGCCAGACCATCCTCCACAGCTCTGCGGAGGAGGGTTCTGGCTAGTCCACACAGCATTCTGGGATGGGAGAAAAACATGCTCTGGTTTATTGGCATTTCTAGTCACACTCTTCCTCTGCAAAATAGCCTCTGGAAGGAACTTATTTTGGTGGAACATGTGTACGTTCAAAAGTAGTTTTAGTCGCACAACAGAAAACTCAGATTGGACAGATAGTCTAGCTAGCTGTCTGGATTTACCCTGCAGAGATCTGAGGAGCAGTTAACCATAGTCCTCACAAATCCACCGGAGGTTAGAACCCCAACAAAAAGAAATAGGAAGGTGACGGACATCTGGCCGAAAAGAGAGACATCTGGCGGAATATCCGGCAGCACTGGAGCAATCCCGGAAGTGGAAGGTGGTCTTGGATATAGACTATGGATAGGGTAAAAATACCAGGGTGAGCCAGTCAGAGGCAGAGTAAGGCAGAGCAGGGCGGGACACGCATTTTGCCATTCCAGGAAATGCTAATTGTGTTGGAATGTGTTGATCTCTCACAGGTTTGGTAAAGACTGCTGGCACCAAATGATAATGCAACATTTTGTTGTCATAGATCAGACCAGTCGGTGAACTAAAGGTCATGCAAATGTATTTATGTATTTATATAGCACATTTCATACCCAAGGGCAACCCAATGTGCTTTGCAGATTAAAAAGAGTAAATCAAAAAATAAACAAAGAAACAATCAAATGCACAAGGAATAAAAACATAGAAAGGTATAATAAATTAAAAGCCATTGTAAAAAAGGTAGCTTATATTTAAAATAAATCAGCATTGTGTCAAGTCTAAGCTCTATTGGCAATGTGTTATACACTTGAGCTGCATAGAAGCTAAAGGCAGCTTGGGTTTAGTTTAGACTCTGGGAACAGCCAGCCGAGCTGAGAGGTATGCGAGGTTTGTATCTTGGACCTGGACCGTTCAGTTATTTATGGACAAGCAATATAATTTGGAAGTTGATTCTGTAAGAACTGGTAGCTAAGGTAATGATCTGAGAGCTGGAGTTATCCTCAGCCTTCTCTGGCAGCAGCAGTCTGGATCAGCTGATAAAGAGGGATAAAGAGGAACAATTCATGCATGATTTTCCCAGCGCTGCAGCTCATTGTGCATTGTTCTGATCAAAGTGTTTTTGAAGGCGGATTAGAAAACACAGGTTCTTGATGTGAAGTCAAAGGGAAAAATGTTTGTTCTCTGTGGGGGTTCACACTGAAAACCGGTTCTCCCCTGGATCCTGCTGCTGTTTTTGGCCAGCGTTCTATCTTTTTCCCCCTAAACTCAGTGTTCCTGTACTTCTAGCCGTGGATAAGCTTTTCTCTGATGTCTCATTTATAGGCTGATGGCCCTATTTTAACGATCTAAGCGCAGTGCGTGAAGCGCCTGGCGCAGGTGTGTTTAGCGCGTGTATGAAATCATGAATTTTGCTAGTTTAACGGCAGGAAAAAGGGTCCGTTCACCAGGCGCATGGTTCAAAAGGGTTGTACTTAGTGTCTTAATCAATCATTGGTGTGTTTTGGGCATAACGTGCAATAAACCAATCAGAATGTCATCTCCCATTCCCTTTAATAGCCAGGCGCGTTTGTACCTTTGACGTTTTTTTGTCACCAACTTTTGATGTTTTTGGGCTTTTATCAATACATGCAGACATGTCGCGGGATCTCAACCCCCCCCAATGTTCAACCTAAAGTTAAGCCCTTGGGCATACCTGTCTTCCTCGCCTCGACATTTCTTTGCCCCGTCAGTCGGCTAGCTCTCTCCGTAATTCGGCGCTATTCACCGTTGATATTCCGTTGACATTTGTAGACGTTTAAGATGCAGATGAAAACATTAACACAACTTGATGGGGAAAACAGATGATTCGACCGTTATAACAATAACTCCCATTATCCCACGCATCTTCACGTCGTCCTCAAAAGTCCGTGTTTACACCCATAGGTTTCCATCGAGAGAACCCTAGCGGCAGTAAATTACATATTGGACGTTTAAGTAAAAGCATTAATATAATATTAGTATTTTATGGTTTTTGATGCAGACTTTTGTCATTCATAAGGACATCAGAGCAATTTTTTTAAAGGGATGCACAACAGTTAACCATAATAAAACTGTGTGTAATTGGCAGCACATCGGGCTCCACATGTTCTCTCCGAACAACCGACCAAAGAGGATCTACCAGATGACCCACGGAGTCCTGAACCTGCCTCGTAACCCCTTTCTGGACTGGATTTTTGGACACTCGCTTATCAACTGCCACGTGGAGCACCATCTCTTCCCCTTTCTGTCTGATAACATGTGTCTAAAGGTAACGTTTGAACCCTGAATAGTCACATATTATCAATTCCATACTGGGTAGATTTTTAACTGCAGATTCATTGGGTTGTTTGGCAGCACAGAGGGAGATTTCTGCTTTATGGCACAGAAACACAGAAAGAATTGTTTAGAGGTGGGAACAAACAGGAAGCTACTTTATTGCCCACTGCCTTCATTACTTTGGTTGTCTCTCTTCCAGGTGAAGCCTGTTGTGTCCAGGTACCTGACTGAAAAGCAGCTTCCGTACCAGGAGGACAGCTACCTCAACCGCCTGCGCTTTTTCTTCCACAAATACCAGGAGCTGATGGTGTTTGCCCCGCCGATCACCGAGCTGGTGGGGGTGCAGTGATGAAGGGAGCAGTGAAGCAGAAAAAACTAATGAGCGCTGTTTCTGCTCGAAAAGCTCCAGTGTTTCAGTGAAATGTCACAACCTCCACGCTCCAGCTTTGAACAGTCTCAGTAGAGAGGCCAAGTCCTGCCCCTTCCGGTGGACCACCATGGGACTTTATTTCAGAAAAAATATGTGTGGTAGTGAACGGGGAGAGACTAATTATTTTATGATCCCGTTTGAATTAAACCATGAATTACACATATGATGTTTGTCAGTTTAAAAGATCATTTTGCAAGTGAGGAAAGTCTCAGTTTGTCGTAAAACTGTTACGTACAAGATGGTAAAAAAACGTAGTCACATGGGTGACGTCCCGCTAAAGCTACGGTGTCTGTGTGTGTGTTTCGTATCCGGGATGTAACGTTACTTAAACGAGCAACGGATATTGCTCGAACTTTCTATTCCCGGCTGATAAAAAAAATGCTGGATAAAACACATCAGGTGAGATAACGTTACGTGCGTTGTGGAACAGAGCTAGGCTAGCTAGCTAGCAAGCAAGCTGTGAATCAAGCAAGGTGACGTATTTTTGAGAGACAAATTACACGTTTGTCAGCTTAAAAGAGAAGTTTGTAAGTGAATGAAGTCTCAGTTTGTCGTAGTACCACTTTTATGTCAAACTGCTCAGTAAACTACATATCTCGTCTCACACAAAATACGTCACTTTGCTTGATGCAACATTATCTTTTAAATTGACGAACATCATGTGTGTAATTCATGGCTCAACTCAAACGGGATCAAAAAAATAATTAGTCTAGTACATATTTCTTCCAAAATTAGGTCCCATGGTGGTCCACTGCAAGGGGAAGGACTTCGCCTCTCAACAGTGACCGCCCACTTTTTGAACAGCTCTGGTTCCTGAGTGATTTTACCCGTTCAATAACTCCATTGACATTTCATTAAATGCTGATATGAAGAGTTTTAAGCCTGAGACCAAGCCACTAGCAACGAGATGAATCGTGACCTTAAAACATTTGATTCGGTGCAAAAGAACAGTTAAAACGGCTAAAAAAGCCAAAAGTACAAGTACTATGTATATATATATGATATGATATACTTTATTGTCCCTGAAGGGAAATTTGTTTTAGACTCTGTCCGTTTCACATCTTTACAAAGACAACATAAAATACAGAAAATAAGCATCTCTCAACACATACTCTCATGCTCTCATATACATTAGACAGGTACCTCTATAGTAAGCACATTAACTCCTCCTTTAAGTGGCAGTTTTTAATGAACAACCCTGTCGGCGGCATTACACTTAGGATTGTGGGTAGTGTAGTTTTTCTCCATAAGATCACAAAAAAAACCTGTTTTTCTTTTTTTAAAACAAGGTTTCATACCGTCTTCTAGCTTCTACACACTAAGAAATATCTGTGTATTAACAGTTGTATGTCTGTATAATTTAACAGAAATTGTTTCGTAGAACGAGATTTATAGTTATATTTTCATTTTTTTCGAATTGCATAATATTAATATTTGTGGCCTACAACTTTTGTAGGCCACAAAAGTTTGTTTTGGGAGATTATAGAAGTGCATGTTTCTGATTTTTCCGACGTTAATCAATTTTTTTAGATGTTTGGCTCTTTTAGCCTGGTCCTACCAGACTCTGGTCCACTAGCCTGGTCCTACCAGGCTCTGGTCCACTAGCCCGGTCCTACCAGACTCTGGTCCACTAGCCCGGTCCTACCAGACTCTGGTACACTAGCCTGGTCCTACCAGACTCTGGTCCATTAGCCTGGTCCTACCAGACTCGGGTCCACTAGCCTGGTCCTACCAGACTCTGGTCCACTAGCCCGGTCCTACCAGAGAGCCACTCTGGATCTGCCAGAACCAATCGCTAACATTTGGTCGTGACGTTGGCTTAGCATCGGTAGCGTTAGCCTTAGCCAACTCCTTCACCGGTAACGGAGCGAGCTGGAAAATCAAACTTTTCCTGAACCCCGTGGGGACGAGGGCCACAACATCACGGCCACCAACACAACTCAGCAAAGATTGTTCTTGCTCGGGCTTTAACTTCTGGATAATCGGCAGCGTTGCCACAACGGACCGAATGGCTTCGCTCGCATCTTTCTCCACCGCCATTACAGAACTACAACTCAAACTAGCGCACAACCTCAACGTCATCGTTCTCAGCCACTCCCTCTGTTCGCTGATTGGACCGCCAAATATTTGGTCGGAGAAAACCCAAGAATATACCGCAAACCCAGACGGTGTACTGAAGAAAATTGAAAATTGAGCAGAAGTGAGATGCCAGGCTAGCTTTTTTTCCACCACATTTTGGGCAGCCTTGTATGAGAGAATTGTATAGGGGCCTAACAGAAAATGTTCTGTATTTTAACTGTAGCTACGCACAAAATTGCCGTTTTGTAATTGCTGGGTAAAGTCCGGTGTATGGAGCTGCCACTACTGTTTCTGTTATTCTTAGAGTGTAGGAGCAGAAACATTTGTTTCACAATCTCGTAGCTCGGGGTCAGTCTACCTCGGATGGTTGAGACATTATGGCTGATATTTAAAACCCTTATGGAGAAAATGAACGTGAGTTTTACGTCCAGAAACACATTGTTGAGCTCCGTATGTTTATAATCAATAACACATTAAAGATGGATGTATATGTAACAATAATTAAACCTAATAAATGCTTTTTTTAGACATATGAACTTAATGAATGTTCTACACTTTTAGAGTTTCATTTAATAAATAGCACAAAGACAAACGCTCAGCCAAAAGCTGAGTTGATTTCATGGGTGCTATATTAAAAGTCTCAGTGGGGGGGGGAAATGCTAATTAATGTTAATCACAGGGGGAACTGACCTGAGGTCTGTCTCATGAAGTAGATTTAACTCATCTGCTGGTCCTGGATTCAACTAATTACATTTACTCAATATTGTACTTAAGTAGGCTACAGATTTCAGGTACTTGTACTTTATTTCCATTTTATGCAACTGTATACTTCTCTTTACATCTCAGAGGAAAATATTGTACTTTTTAATCCACTACATTTATCTGACAAATTACAAATTACTGTTCAAATGACGTTTTTTTATTTTTTTTAACCGCTGTCCTGTCAAGTGGAAACCATGTATCTCCAGATGTGCTGATGTTAAATGTTTGTGATAAACTGAAGGATGAAGTGTTCCCTTCTTAAGCTAAATAAAGTCTTAAGAAAAGCCTCAAGGATCAGCTGGAAAGTGCATCGTCACAAAGTTGGAAACAGGGCTGTTTTCCAGCAAATAAATGTGTTTCCCAAAATGATGAACTATTCCTTTACTAGGATGTAAAGAGGAGTACTGTAGGCAGGGGACACAAATGTATAATTACTCAACCCTCTGCTGCTGCAGTGTGAGACTGGCCCCTGGTTTTGATGGTGATACTGACTGTGATACATTGACAAATGAGTTTGTTTTCTAATAACACGTTTTAACTGTAATTACCATGAATAAAACTTTGTTTTATTGCCTTCATTGACACATCTGGATTGTCTTATATTTTTCAATCGTCTGTGCGGCCTATATTACATTTTTTAAGTGGCATTCCTGATTAGATAAATGATTGTGTATTTGAAAAATTACACCATCCATAATTTCTTTGAAACATACAGTAAACTACAGATAGCTGTGATTAAAAATGTGGACAAGAGTAAAAATCCTTCACACACTCACTCACATGGTCTGTGAATTAAAAATACTGAAAATATTCTAAATATAGCGTACACTTAAACTGATATAGGCCTAGATGTACACACAGTTACACACAGCCAGGGCTGGGTATTAACACCAGATTATTTTTCAGCACACAGAAAATAGAGAGCTAGGTGACGAGAGGAGACATTCGCTGAATTTGATGAAAAGGTTTATTAGATTAAAATCGCTTACTGTACCTTTAAGTTAGAAAAAAAATGAATGGGGCACAGATGGGTCTCTGATTGGCTGAACACACATGATTATGAGAGCCGTGCTTCCCAACCTTTTAGGTCAGAGGTCTGTTGTGGAAGTTTTCCTTTGCAGCAGGGGTTAAGTTTTGAAAGTTATTAAAGTGAAACAAATAAGACAGTCGAAGACTAAACCAAGTTGGTTTTTTTGTATTTTATTAGATATATTTGCAAATATAGGAGTAATACAGTTTCACAAAAAGCACATCAGCTCAGTGTGGAAAAGTTTTTTCAATGAGTGAACATAAAACACTGAGCTTATATGCACAACAGGAAAAGGGGAGTGATAATTACACATGTTCTTGGTCTAAACATGACTTTGCATTTTGTACAGGCAACTTTAGACGATGAAGATAATGCTGAAACTCAAGAGACATCATGGAGCCACTTCGTTCTCTCCCCCCTGCCCTTCTTTCACCCTGACGTCACATGCCCCGTACATCTCAACTGGCAAGGGAGGACTGAATCTACAGAGAGAGATCATTTACTGTGACCTTGTTCCTTTATCGGTTCAAACTAAAGGCGTACGCATTCGTCTTCAGACTCGGTGGCTCCCTAGTTTAGCAGAATCAAAATCAACATCTGGGAATGAGATAAACTCTCTTTCAGTATTGTGGAAAAACTAAAACCGAAATAAAACATAAAAAAGAAAAGAATCATGCTTAAATGTAAATTTGCCCCCCACCCCAGTCCTGTCATATGACCTCACGTACCCCATCATCCATTCATAATGTATGTTCCAAATGTATAACACTATTCCTTATTTAATAGTGGATATTGCTAATTAGATTTTTTCATACTTGTTGAACTGTCAATATTTAGACTGCTGACTGTTTAAACCACGTATCCATTACTTTTAGCTAACCATTTCAGCCTCTTATGCTATATTTGAAGCAAATTATTTTAACTGGTTCAGCCAATACTTTTAGCTATTTAAGCATTATAACGTGTGTTACAAAGTGACCACGTTGGTCTCTGAAGTAAAGGCTGGACTACAATAGAGCTGTTTGGAGCAGTTGGTGAACAGTGGTTTCTGTTGGAGATGGTTAGATATATAACACAATAAAGGAAAGGGGGAAAAGCCAAAAAGCATAATATGAGCATTTTAAGACAAAACTTGCCAAAAAAGTCCATCTACAATCATTAGCTCTGTGAAAAGCCTTTTAGTTGCCGGTTGGGGGTGTGATGAACAGTGGCAATAATATTCATAATAAAAATAAATGGAACTATGACTAGAAATAGTAGTTGTAGGGCACGGCAGGACGTTACAGGGTGTAGCAGGGCGTAGCAGGGCACTGAGCAGGACCACGGCGGCAGCTGCAACCATGATTTAAGTGGCACACCAATCCAAGGAAAACTGCAATATACATATTGTCACGGCTCCTCCTCTGCATTGCAGGGGTGGTTCCTCCTGCAGGTAGAGGAGGGTCGTTAGTGATTGGAGCCACCTGGGCTCAGGGTATTTAAACTGCTTCTAACCACTCTTCTCTCTCTCTTTCTGCTCCTCCAGGTATGATCCTGTTTCGTTTGTTCCTTTATAGTTTCCTTTATAGTACTACTTATAGTTTTCATCTTCACACACACACACAGATTCACTCATCCATGCACTTTATATACACCTTACATTATGACATTCTCACACCTCATTCCTTTTTCTTTGTTTAAAGTTAATAGTTTTGGTTTATAATAAAGTATCTTTTTCTTGATTGGCCTATACTTGTTATTGGTGTCCCCTCATTTTTTGCCACAGGCTGTGAGCCAGCTTTTCATGAAAGTTAAAGTTAATTATACTTTAGTCTTGCTTTAGTATTTTTAGTTTACTTTGACAATTTCTAGTTGGTAAAAGTTTTGTCTAGACTGTCTTTGCCTTATCATTGATTCATTTTTTTACTTGTAGTTTGGCTTATGTGACTATTGTTTTGTAGTTAATTTGGGTTAGTAGTTTTGTTAGTTTAGTTCAGATTGCCAAACTTTTGTTTGAGGGGATGCTTTGGTATGGCCAATATTATTGGAGAGAGCATTGAGAGCCAGCTAGCAACTAGGCGAGCACTATAACCGGTCTTGTCTCTGAAATAAAGGCTGGACTACAATAGAGCTGTTTGGAGCAGTTTGTGAACAGTGTTATCTGTTGGAGATGGTAAGTCCATTTGGGGGGGACTTTGGGCTTTTTCACTTTGTAAACCTATAAAGTGCACAAAAAAGATATAGAACACAAAGGAAAGGGGGAAAGCCAAAAAAGCATAATATGAGCACTTTAAGAGAAAACTTGCCCAAAAAGTCAATCTACAATCATTAGCTCTTTGAAAATCCTTTTAGTTTTATTCGTTCTTAGGGCTTAGGTGCTGCCCAAAATGGCTCAGGTGCTGCACCTAAACCTTATAATGGCAGGGAAAACCCTGGTGATAACCACAGGCTCTGGACACTGGGTGGCAGTATCTGCTCTGGTTTTGCTTTGATTCAATATTTGTGTTTGCACATGAACTTTGGAGCAGCAGAGATGTGCTCACATGACACCGGAGAGGCAGAGCAGACTTAAAGGCTGCAGCCCTGATTACGTCCGTTTCATCATCAAGACACTTCAATCATTGGTGTGAAACAATCCGATCATGAGGGTTTGGGGGTTCTAATCCTATAATCTACTGGCTTGACCCCCGTGAGTTGATTCTGAAAGCGGTGGCGAGATCTCGGAGAACAAAGCAACACGAAGCAGGGGTTCAGTTCAGTGTTCTAAAGGTTTAATGAGACACACAATTTTATTTATAGTGTCAAATCATAACAAGAGTTATCTCAAGACACTTTACAGATAGAGTAGGTCTAGACCACACTCTATAATTTACAAAGACTCAACAATTCCAGTAATTCCCCCAAGATCAAGCATTTAGTGAGACAGTGGCGAGGAAAACTTCATTTTAGGGAGAAACCTGGGACAGACCCAGGCTCTTGGTAGGCGGTGTCTGACGGTGCCGGTTGGGGGTGTGATGAACAGTGGCAATAACCGTCGCAATAAAGATACTGGAACTATGACTAGAAATAGTAGTTGTAGGGCACTGCAGGGTGTAGCAGGGCACTGAGCAGGACCACGGCGGCAGCTCCAACCATGATTTAGGTGGCACACTAATCCATGGAAAACTGCGATTATACATCTTCTCTATCACTGCTTTCATTCAGTAGAGTGTAGTGAGATAGGAAAGACTCAGGATGGGCAGAAGGATTGTCCCGAGGATTGTTCACAGCGATAGGAAAACAGTGTTGCAATTTAGGATACAAATAAAATCCGATGAGAGAGACTTTCTTCAGAGTTTTGCAGAATGTTATGTGAAATGTGACATTAATCACAACAATAATGCTGTAACATGAGGTAATGAGTCTGTCAGTGGGGTGAGATAAAAAAAAAAGTTTGATACTGTTGAGTTAAATAAAGTTGTAACAATGTTTTTAATAACTAGGTATGTTTTAAGTAATAAATTGTATGCTGTAACTGGGTTATGAAAATAGGAATGAATGTATATGAATGTAAAGAATAGATCCAGACTGATCTGGTTATCACAATCGCCACCTTTTTTTTCTGTAAACAATAGGTAAAGACAGACCCTTTCTCTCCCCCTCTCTTCCTGTCTTTGGTTAAATAGATTAGGTTAAAACCAACTATTAACATATGAAGAGGAACGTCTCTTTGAGTCTCCAACCTCCTGGTGCTGGGTTAGAACAAAGGAAATGCAAACTCTGTAAACTTGAATATAATCAACACTTCCATGATAATCAACCTTAGTCTGTGACCTGGAGTAAAACTGAAATCAGAGGTGTGTCTTTAATCTGGGACAGTTTCCAATAAGGGAAAGACTCTCAATTCCACAGGATATAATTCGGAAACTGAGGTGATGTCAGCACTTCAATCTGTGACCCCGACAGGGGAAGCACGTTGAAGTCCGCTGTTTACAGCGTATTGTTTGTCCTGTCACATGACTGTTCTTCTGTAACTCCGCGAGGATAAGCATGTGATCAGTCCGCTGTCAGCTGCAGTGTTTTATGTTTAATTGTGTTTTGTCTGGTCGTTTTCATGCAGTTTCATTAAACCTTTTGCTTAACTTTCAATTCGACCCCAGCCTCTCCTCCTTCCTCCAGAAATCAGAACGAACACGTCTTTTAGAGAATTCTTAACACTACCAATGAAACTTGCATGTTTCAGTTGTTCAGACACAATCTACGCAACTCTACACCTCTCTGTTCCTCTTCTGCAGTGCCGGCCCCTCCATGTGGTTTCTCTTTCAGAAAAAGGGGAGGGCGGTGATCGTGTTTCAGGGTTGAATCAGTGTTTGCCTGGTTGCATGCGAGTGCTGAAGGGGCGGAGAGCTTTTTGACTCAAACTATGGGCCCTGACTAGTGTTCACATACTCTCTAGGTGTGGCTGTTCAGGCTCTTCGATGTGTTCCAGGAACTAGAGGGCTGAGGGAAAAAAAGTGGCCGAGCCAGTTATTTTTCAGAGAGCATAAAGAGTGGAAGACATGGCAAACACGGCCGCGGAAGAAGCAGCTCCCATCTCCAAACAGCAGCAGCAGCAGCAGCTGTGTGTTGTCTGCTCAGGTGTTTTAAGCGGAGACATGCCGGCAGCCTGTAGCCACTCTGTCTGTGGCCCCTGCCTCGGGGACAAACATAAAGGATGTCCCGAGTGTCTGCAGAGCCCCGAGAAGGACAAGAGTGAACCTGCGGACTGTCCCAAACAGAATGGGACAGAGGCTAAAGGCCCTGGGACCGAGAGCAAAGAGGAGCAGGATGCTATAAAAGCGACAGAGGAGATCAAAATCCAAGAAGACCTGAAGGGGTCTGAGGACCCCGAAAAGCCCGAGGAGGGGAAGCAAGCAGGGGAGCTGCTGACCGAACCTGTGACAAATGGAGCAAAAGAGGAGGTGAAAGAAGAGGGGGCGAAGGAGGAACCTTTGGGCCCCGACGATGTGGTGTGCGACTCGTGCATCGAGAGCCCCCGCAGGGCCCTCAAGTCCTGCCTCACCTGCCTGGTGTCGTACTGCGAGGCCCACCTGCGGCCTCACCTGGAGAAGCCCAAGTTTCAGAACCACCGGCTGGTGGAGCCGCTCAGGGACATCGAGAGGCGGACCTGCGAGAGCCACAAGTGGCCCCTGGAGCTTTTCTGCTGCGCCGACGCCGTCTGCGTGTGCCAGGACTGCGTGACGGAGGAGCACAAGGGCCACAACACCGTCCCCGTGGTGGAGGCTCGCAGTCGGATAGAGGCGAGTGCTCTCAGATGCTCTGTTTTGTTTTCCTTTCAGTCAAAGTGCAAATATCGACATCTAGGGCTGCACGTGTTCGAGTAATCGATTAACAGTCATTTAAATATCAATCGTATCTGACTCTATTGCAGGATGTTTTTTGTCATTCTTTAGTATTACTATTTTATTTTGTTTTATGTGAATAGGGACAGATACAAAAAACATAGATTATTACATAAAGAACAATCCAATGCCTGTATCACAGTGTTTATAGCCATGGCTAATTCGCAACACCAGTCCCTAGAAGGGCTTTTAACAGTTAAAACAATAAAGGAATCAAATTTTTACAATAAAAAAAAATGTCCAGAAACCAGTTAGCGACAATAAAAATAAGTATAGTAAATAAACACATTCACTTGAACTCTCACAGATGCACACCTCACATACACACAGCTATACATTTTATATGGTATGATCACACTGCTGCTGCTGTATGAACCATGCTTTTGATAAGTTTTTTTTTTTTAAAGGTGGACAGTTAAGTTAGAGTCTTTATATTTGTAGGAAGCCAGTTCCACAGATTGGCTCCTTTTCACAGAAAAAAACATTTTGGGCAAAAGATGTTTTACGAAATGGAACTTTACGGTCTTTACAGGATCTGGAGGATTCCAGCCTGTTCACAAATTTACTACACTGCAGTGGTGGAAGATGTATTCAGATCCTTTACTTAAGTAAAGTACTAATACCACACTGTAAAAAATACTCTGTTACAAGTAAAAATCCTGCATTGAAAATGTTACTCAAGTGAAAGTATGTAAGTATCATCAGGAAAATGGACTTAAAGTATTAAAAGTACTCGATGCAGAAAAATCCTCCCATTGTAGAAAGAGTAAAGGACCCAACCAGTTGTGTTTAATGGTCTCATCTCTGCTGGACTTGTAGTCTGTTATATTGTTGGCTAGTTTACTTTAGAATAAAACATCAGATTTTATAAACTAAATGTGTTTTGTGTGCAGAAATCTTAATATGTAAAGTAACTAAAGCTGTAACAGATGAATGTAGTGAAGTAAAAAGTACAATATTTCTCTCTGAAATGTAGCGGAGTAGAACTAGAAAATGGCGTGAAAAGAAAAGACTCAAGTACAAGTACCTCAACATTTGTACTTAAGTACAGTACTGGAGTAAATGTACTTAGTTACATTCCACCACTGCTAGACTGAACTCAACCACGTCTAATTAATGCTAAACGAATCGTAGGAGCAGAAATGTTACGGTGGAGATTACACACTTTTAAATGGACTCTCCAGAGCACACAGAGGAAGACACAAACACGACACTCTCTCGTACCAAAAGTATTCAAATGGTCCACAAAGCTGTGGCTAGAATCCTAACTTGGGTTGCAACTAACAATTAGTTTCATCTTCGATTAATATGTTGATTTTTTTTATTTCTTTTTTATTCTCGATTAATGGATCAGTTGTCTGACCTCTGAAAAGTCAGAAAATTATGAAAAATGTGGATCAGTGTTTCCAAAAAAGCCCAAGGTGACATCCTCAAATGTCTTGTTTTGTCCACAACTCGGATATTCAGTTTACTGTCGCAGAGGAGAAAAGAAATTTAGAAAATATTCACATCTAACAAGCTGGAATCAAAGAATTCATACTTTTTTTTTTTTTCTCCATAAAATAATGACTCAAAGCGATTAGTCGATTATCAAAATAGTTAATAGTTGACTAAACTAACTGATTAATCTTTGCAGCGCTAGAGGCAAAGATAGAGTCCATGAAAGTTTGAGCAGACTCATCAGGGCTCAAATAATTTTTTATAGTAATAAAGTTTTTCAACTTCAAAAGAACAAAATGTAACAGCACACGTGCCAAGACGTCACAGAGTTGTTCTCATATGTCCGACAGACAATGCAGCTCTGATCTCTTTAAACCCAGTCAGGCCTGTCATTCTGACCTCATATCCACTGTAAAGATCGGCAAAGGGTTTCAATCTGTGTGATTAACGGGATAATTATGCTGTCTAGCAGGCTGCACACTCGACACTAAAACTCTATTTAGCCCTTCTGACGCAGACAAGGCTCACGCCACAGCTACAGTGTTATTTGTCTTTCTTTATGACGGTCCATGACCCTTGTGTTACTCGCTCCAGACCGAATTCCTGCAGCGTTCTGCAGCTTTTAGCCCACGCCTGTTATTAACGCTGTAAAGCAAACAGAGCTGGGAGGCTCGTAATGTCGGTGAAAATACCACAAACGCCGCTCGCACACTTCCAGTTGATCATCGCAGCTGTACAGAAACAATCCCTCATATCAAATTAAATAAATAACAAAACAAGGAAGCAAACTATGTATGTATGTATGTATGTATGTATGTATGTATGTATGTAGAGTGCATAGTTTCCACCGCCCCCATGAGGAATTGTAGTAATGACAACAAAACTGTCGGAGCATCCACATGATACAAGCCTTCCGTGACCACACACCACCTCCAGAGCTGATAGTCTTCATTAGCTTTGTAGCAACTCATTTGGCAATGGCTTGAATGTAACGGATGTTCATTAATATCAAAGTTACGCACTAAAGTTTTAAAGCATTTAATCAAACTTTTGTGCTGGAGTTTGTATCATTCCAAAATGTAAATTTTGACTCAAAGATTTTCATTTTTACTGTGAATGCAAAACTGCGCCAAATGTCTAACGGTTTCATTAACTACTAATAATCGGTATTGATATCGGCCCTGAAAAACCAGTATCGGTCGATCCCTAACAAAGACATTAAGGACTTGGTCCTCTTTCACACAAGGGATTTGTAGTGTTGCCCTCAGGGTCTAACCTTTTGTGGAAAACAATTCATCTCCCGAGTTGTCTGGGCCTGCCTGAGTACTCAGACTTGATTCTTTAAAAACAAGATCACGCTTTTAAAGCTTCAAAATGTCAAGAGTGAAGAAGAATAGGATGTGTAACTGCCCCCGCAGGGAGTAGAGGAAACTAGGACAACAACACGGTTTTCCTGAAGAAGCAGCCCTAAATGTTGACATCTGCCAAATACAGAAATATTTTCAGCATGACGTGTGTGTTTTGTGAGGAGCTGAATTCTCTTCTCTTCTCTTCTCAACAGAGGGAACTGAAGGAGAAGCAGACGGAGATGGGGAAGACGTTGACGGCAGCAGAGAACGCCATCAACAAGCTTCAACTCAACACAGTCAACATTGAGGTAAACATGCCGTCAGGGGCGATTCCAGGATTTTTTTAAGTGGGGTGGCACAAGGGAGGTGGATCAATAATCAGTCATTACATGATGCTGGGCGCGCCCGCCTCTGTCACACAAATAACCGGCGCATCTCCTGACGGAAGCCACGCAATGGCGTGTTTTCAGTGAGTGTCCAAAATCTTAGTAGTTTAATAATCACTAAATAGGGAATAGTGAGTGAAAGAGGGAACGGTGTCGAACACAGCTAAGGGCTGGGAGATTTGGCAGAACAGGCAGCCAAGTAACAGTGCTGTGCTCTGATCCAATGGGAATTGCATTTGTCAGACTGACAGCACTCTATCAGCAATCCATGCCAAGCCATGCCCTCCTTCTAGTCCCGCCCCTGCACACTGTGTGACTAATCTGGAATGAGCTCACTGTGTGTCATATGAATTTCACAATACTTATAGATAAGCAGCAGCTGCTATTTTTGGCTCGAGCCGCCAGTAATCACTGAGGTATTGGAGCCACCCAATCCGCCGGACAGGTTTCCTGAGGCGTGGGAGGAAATCCACGGTTCAAAGTTGGTGGTGGTGAGGCAACAAGATAAGATTTCATTGATCCCAAACTGGGGACATCCCCCTGTTATAGCAGCTAAAAAATTCAAACACAACAGAAAAAGAAAAAATGCACTTAGAGTAAGAATAGGAGTAAGAATACTAATAATGTAGACTATAAACACCACTATTCTATACAGACAGGTAAAACATAATTAACATACTGTGTATATATACACAGATGTACAGAGATAAGGTGCAGATGAATAAGAAGTGGGATATTGCACAGTGGGAGGTGACACAGTAAAAATAGAAATAAATATGCAGAATATTGTCAAGTGTTGGTTCATTGTGCAGAATCAGCTAGCAGGGCTACGTTCTGATGTTACATTAAAGAGTCTGACTGCTGCTGTAGCGCTCCTTCTTGCACAAAGCATTCCTTTCACGTGACCCCCGATGCATTCCCAACCTGTTCTCTGTTATCGGGGCTTGTGCATCACTGCCAACATTCAGAATGCAAAATATGTGCTGGACCCACACAACAGGCCAACGTGTTTTTTTTTTTTTTTTCCAGGATTTAGTTCTTGAGAAATTCCAAAGAAATCAGATTTATGATGTTTTTTCTTAAACAGAAGAACTGGTCGGACCTGTGTCCTCACAATGAATCCCATTGTCCTGGTAAACTCAAAGCATGTGCCAGTTAGATTCACAGTAGCACTTAAAACGCCCGGTGGATCCACATGAAAGGGCGTGAAACCTCAGGGCCGTGTACACACACACCCACAGATTGAAAGTTAAGAGAATAAAGTCAAGAATGGCCACACAAAAGGCTCCAAAGTCAAGTGCCGGTACTTCTGCAGGAAGTGGCCGCCAAACCAGCTAATGATTATATCCCATTATGCGAGGAGGCCTAGGGTGAAACAGACCTACAATGGGCCAATAAATAGCCTGATCAATCATTAATTATTTAGTTTTCTTAGTCCGTATTCAATGTGTAGGTGTTTCTTTATTAAAAAGTAGTTATGGGTAGCTCACTTGGTAGAGCACATGCCCATATATAGAGGCTCAGTCCCTGATGCAGCGGCCGCAGGTTCGAATCAGACCTGTGGCCCTTTGCTGCATGTCATTTCCCCTCTCTCTCTCTCCAATGTTTATGTCAGAAATACAGGCCTAAAAATGCAAAAAAGAATCTTTAATGGCTCACCTGGTAGAGCGTGGCCCCATGTACCAAGGCTCAGTCCTTACCACAGCGTCACAGGGTTCAAATCCAACCTGTGGCCCTTTGCTGCATGTCTCCCCCCCCTCTCTCTCCCCCCTTTCCTGTCTAAAACTGTCCATTAAAGGCCAAATTGCCCAAAAAATAATCTTTAAAAACTATATTTATATATATATTTTTAAAGTTAAGTTAAATCTACTATATTATACAACTGTAGAAGAAGGGTTAGACAAATATGTCAGCACTCAGAAGTGCATATGTGTGCTCTTAAATGTGTGTGTAGATTACTTAAGAACAAATCCAAGTAAACACAGGCAAAGGCCAAAATCTTTGTGAAAGCGGCATTAATAGGTCTACATTATTCTCTTATGTTGTCCATATTTAATGCTGGTCTCTAGAATTTATCCTTGCACTATTGGACCTATTTGCACTACCACCATGACACCAGAGCACCTTACCATGCATACTGAATCACAGGGTCAGTCCCTGCCCTGTCACTGCAAGCCTCTCATGCTTATACATCCCTTAGTACATTCATGTGGATGTTTTTTTATTTAGTATCTCTTCTTTTATTGTCCATGCTATTCATGTGGAATTGTTATTTGATCATCCTATTTATCATGTGGGTGTATCATTTTGTGTGTGATGTCTTTAAGCTACTGGGACCTTGAATTTTCCCTGGGGAT
The DNA here is from genome assembly GCF_004354835.1 of Perca flavescens. Taxonomy (NCBI): domain Eukaryota; kingdom Metazoa; phylum Chordata; class Actinopteri; order Perciformes; family Percidae; genus Perca; species Perca flavescens. Next base: position 4,541,071 of record NC_041351.1, read on the forward strand.
CTATCTATCGTATCGAAAGTCAGTTTTGTTATGTGAAACCATTCCACAGCAATCGGGGAAGGAGGTGCGCGCGGTGATGGAGAGCCAGTTCGAGGAGCTGCAGGCGGTGATGGAGAGGGCCAAGCGGGAGGTGACGGAGATCCTGGAGGGCGAGGAGAAGCAGGCGCTGAAGCAGGCCGAGGGCATCCGGGTTCACCTGGAGCAGAGGTGCACCGAGCTGAAGAAGACTCAGGCGCAGATGGAGAAGCTCTCCAAGAACAAAAATGATGTGGATTTCTTACAGGTAGGTAACGCCACCACGATCAAATCCCAGACATAGACGGAGCCATAAAGCCTGCAAACTTGTTCTTGCTAAAACCAAAACTAAACTGAAACTATATTGCCAGGTTAACAAAAACGAATGAAAATAACAATTTAAATGAAATATAAATGAATGATTTCAGTTTTAGATTTTTAGCTATATCACCACTGAAAATAAGGAAAACGCAGGAATTTCTGTCAAATCTTATTGTGACACTGAACCACAGAAATTGAACAGACTAACCTTGTCTGGGTCGACTTTGGCGTTGTTATTGACGCTAAAAGTCTCCTTTTAGTGTCCTACCTAAACGCGCTTTATCTAAACGTGCTGGGTCGGGACTATTGGCGTCACTTTTGATGCAGTTAGGTTTAGGAAAAGATGGTGGGTGGGCTTATAAAAGGTATGTTTCTGTGACACGCGGGACAGTTGGGTTTAGGTAAAGAAGAACGGGACGGTTGGCTTCAGGTAAAGAAGAACGGGACAGTTGGGTTTAGGTAAAGAATGGGACAGTTGGGTTTAGGTAAAGAACGGGACAGTTGGGTTTAGATAAAGAAGAACGGGACAGTTGGGTTTAGATAAAGAAGATCGGGACAGTTGGGTTTAGGTAAAGAAGAACGGGACAGTTGGGTTTAGGTAAAGAAGAACGGGACAGTTGGGTTTAGGTAAAGAAGAACGGGACAGTTGGGTTAGGTAAAGAAGAACGGGACAGTTGGGTTTAGATAAAGAAGAATGGGACAGTTGGGTTTAGGTAAAGAAGAACGGGACAGTTGGGTTTAGATAAAGAAGAACGGGACAGTTGGGTTAGGTAAAGAAGAACGGGACAGTTGGGTTTAGGTAAAGAAGAACGGGACAGTTGGGTTTAGGTAAAGAAGAACGGGACAGTTGGGTTCAGGTAAAGAATAACGGGACAGTTGGGTTCAGGTAAAGAAGAACGGGACAGTTGGGTTTAGGTAAATAAGAACGGGACAGTTGGGTTTAGGTAAATAAGAACGGGACAGTTGGGTTTAGGTAAATAAGAATGGGACAAGAGAAAAGCTACAGTTGGGTTTAGGAAAAGTGACACGAGGGACCTGAACCCCCAGCCTCCGGGTTGAAGGTCCTGTGTTGTTTGACCCATCCACCCCCCCAACCAACCTCCCTACGTGGGATTTCGTACTTTCATACAACTCGCTACCATTGTCACTCTTAATGCTACGTCATCTTCAAGCGCCGCATTTTTGCGTCGTATTTGAGAGCCACTGCCCAAGTGTCTGTATTTTACGAGTTCGGAGTAAGAACGGGTTATTTTAAATATGCTATATATGCACTCTAAGAAAAAACAAAGTTGCTCAGTTAGTAACCGTCTGAAAAGGTCGGAAAGTGTCCCAAAGGTTTAAAAAAAAAAAAAAAAAAAAAAAAAAAAAAAAAAAAGCAAATGTCGACAAAAATGACAAACTTCGTAAAAACGTGACAAAGTCGACTTCTTCTATCTCCCGAGACCCTCCGTGGCCAACAGAAACTGTTGGAGCACAAATGATGCATTTCAAAATGTTAAAAAAAAAAATACAGCAGTGAATCTCGTTCTATGGACAGTTTGTGTTAGGATATACAGTCAAACAACTGCTAACACCCAGATATTTCTTAGTCTATGTAAAGATGACTTGACTTGCTCCTGAATGCTGTGTTTGTTCTACAGGAGTACTCAGAGTGGAAGAAAGAAGCCACTGATATCTCTCTGCCTGGGGTCTACATCGGCCTGATGGACCGCCTGAATTCCTTCAGCCGCGTGATCGTCGACTCCACGCGGGAGTTGTGTGCCATGCTCGTGTCTTTATACGTAGAGAAAGTTAAAGAGACGTGCAAGAACGGTAAGAAAAACTGGCACAAATGACCCTGCTGCAGGGTGAAACTAGACTCCAGCACACGCCAACAACAGACAGTACAGATAGCTGACTGGGACATGTTGGCACATGTGAAACATTTTCGTACCCGCGTGTCATAACTCGTGTGTGCAAAAAATGTGCTTACAAAAACACCTGTGTCCTACATGACTCAGCTCTTTAGTGTGTCACCTACATAAGCTAAAAAGACAGCACGTATTTGTTTCCCTGTGCTGCATCTCTGTGCCAGCTGATGGAGTTTATGCAAATCTGTATCAGTAGTGTCGTGTAGCCAGACCTGTCTTCACAGCGCTGTGGAGTAAGGTCTGGCTACTCCACCGATGCATTCTGGGATGGGGGGGGTGGGGAATCACTCTGGGTTGTTTTGCATTTCTTTAACCTTTTCTGTTGTCTTCCATTCGACTGTGCATCGTCCTTCCAGGTCAAAGCTGAAAATCACTTTTTCTAACATTTTTGTCTCTTTTTTTTTTTTTTTTTACGTTTAATGCTTCTTTTCACTACCATGTATAAACACCACTAACACAAACTCATTACTAGATTTACACTTATTTTTGGAATTCATAAACCTCATTTATAGGAAATTATACTTAATTCTTGAGTTAAAAAGCAGAAATTATGAATTATTTAGACTAATATTAAAGGAAGGATCATCACAGAATGTCAACGTTCAGTCGAGATACTGTATTTCTTTTTCAAATGCTAAAAAATTGAACAAAACACACAAATCTATGAAAGTATAGATTTTTTTTTTTTTTACGCGTTGTATGGAATGATCCATGTTATTTTTGGGTAATCAAAATCAGGTAGTTAAAAAGAAACCCATATTTCTGATATAGACATTTAGGCAACGGGTCAAATTTGACCTGAGGACAACACAAGGGTTAAACCAATCACAACAGTCTTGGGCGGCGCTAAGCTCTGGACGCAGCGACGGTGGCTCTGCTAAATAGTCTCAGGAAGGAACTTGTTTTGGTGGAACATTTGCACCTGTGAAAGAAAACACCACATACAATATTAAATAAAGTTAACTGTCGACACAATACAGTAACGTGAGCTATTTAAATTAGCCGATACATGAAACCTCATTAGCTCTTACCAGTGTATCTCCGTGTGAACTTCGTCCACAGCAATCCCCAACAGTCGGTCCCAAAACGTCCCAGTTAGAGAAGAAATGCCCTAAACATATTCTTTGTAAATCTCTACAATCATTCCCCGAAAGAACCAAGCAGGCCGGCCTGGTTGCACCATCCAAATTTTCTTCAAAACTTGCCATTTTCAGCTCTCAGAGGTTGTTGGTGTTCTTTGCCGTAGCGAAGGGATTTTGAGAACGGCAACAAACTCATAGAGGAAGGAGAGGGACAAAGCCTGAAATAATGACCGACTTTATCCCGTAGGTGTAATTTGCCATTATAATCAAAACTGGCAAGTGCAACCCACCCAAATATCTAATAATCATTTCCCTTTACACAATTAAAGACATTTGCACCATAAATTGATGCAGAAAAGGAACAAATTGTTGCAGAAATAAATCACCAGAATGCAACAAATGAAGTGTTTGCTATGCAAAAGATTTCAATTTTCCTCAAAAGTGGAGATCTCAAGCCTCCCCCAAAGTTGAATCCAAAGTTACCCTGTTGCTTTATCCTGGATATGTACTTTTGTTGATCCAGGTTATGTTTTCAGAGAATGAAATATACTTTCTTCCTTTTGCAGACAAAACGGGGATAAAGACAACAGTTCGTGAAATTGCTGCAGCCAAACAGAACATGTCTATACCGGATCCAGTGACTCATGCCGACTTCCTCAAGTGTCAGTCATCTCTTTTTCTGAATATCAGGCTTAGATACTGCAGTCATGGCGTTTTTAGAAATGCTGAGATCATCAGTCTCACATGTGTTCTATGTTTGTTATATGTCCAAGGTATATACAAGTCTTAATTTGGAGTAATGTTGTAGGTTTATTTTATTCTCTATTATTATCTTATTGATTTTTTTTTTTACATGTTTTTTTTTGTAGTTTTCTCATCTGTGTTTTAATGTTGTTCTGTAAAGCACTTTGGGCTGCATGGTTGCATTATTATTTCAGTTAGCCTAATAGCTGGTTTGATTTGAATTGAGAGATGATCTTATGGAAAGTACCCCATGCCAATATGTAGGTATGGTGAAGGGTATGTGATGATGATGTGGGGCTATTTTAATTCCAAAGGCCAAGGGAACTTTATCAGGATGCATAGTATCCTGGATCCATGAAATAACTGGCCTTTAAAAATAATAATCTGCCTGCCTCTATGGGAATTTAACATAGGGGTGTACTCACTTATTCCCCCTGTATTTTAAGGAAGCATTTATTTTATTTTTATTTAACATTTATTTATTCACGATACATTATTCATTCATAAAGGAAATAGGTGTCCTTAAAGGTTGGATTTTTCCTCATTTTTTTTTTTTTTAATTAAGGCATTAAGATCAATTTCCAAAAGATGTTTTGTTTTTTATTCCTCTTTTTAGTTAACTTTAGCAATCACTAGCACAGCTGAGCACTGACTATATTTGTCTTTCTTCTTTAAGCTTAACACATTTGTGTGTAGTAGTGGCTGCAAACAAAAACAATATGGAGGATATGCCCTCGGAGACCTCAGTGCTATTTGGACTCCTGACTGCAGTCTTATGTAACACTTACATCACACGTAAACTAACATTTCACAATCCTCCTCTTCCTCCCAGATGCCGCCCAAGTGAGTTTCGACGCTGACACCGCTCACAAGTTCCTGCGGCTGACAGAAGATAACAGGAAGGTGACTAACACCACGCCCTGGCAGCATCCTTATCCCGATCTACCCGAGAGGTTCGAGAACTGGCGCCAGGTCCTGGCGACGGAGAGCTTCTACCTGGGGCGCCACTACTTTGAGGCGGACATCAGCGGCGAGGGCACACACATCGGTCTCACCTACAAGAGCATCGACCGCAAGGGCAACGAGAGCAACTGCTGCATCACGGGGAACAACTTCTCCTGGTGTCTGCAGTGGAACGGACGCACCTTCTCCGCCTGGCACAGCGACGTGGAGATCCCCCTCAGCGTGGAGATCCCCCTCAGCGTGGAGAAGTTCATTCGTGTCGGCGTTTATTTGGACTACAGGAAAGGCCTTCTTTCTTTCTACGGTGTGGACGACACCATGACGCCCATCCACCAGTACAAGGCCGAGTTCCTGGAGCCTCTTTACCCGGCTTTCTGGTTGTCCAAGAAGGAGAATCTAGTTGCTTTGGTGGCCCCGGGAGAGCCGTTGCAGGTCAAAAGCCCCTCTCCGTCCACCCCACCTGAGAATAGAGCTACTGTTTCCAACACTGCAGCACAGCAATGATTTGAAGTCTGATTATTTCCTGAATCTTTTAAGTAACAATTCAACATTATAAGACTACATCCATGTCCAATTGTGTAAGGTATAAAGTTATACAAATGGAAATCATACATAGGGCTTATATTACACCACATAAGTTTAAAAAACAAATGGACCCAGAACTGTGGTGGCATGGCTGTGGTAGGCGTGGTACCTTTATGCATTTATTGTGGCCCTGCCCATTGTTAAAAAGATTTTGGACAGAGGTAATAGATGTGGTGTGTTTGTGTTTGTGTGTTTGTGTTTGTGTTTGTGTGTGTGTGTGTGTGTGTGTGTGTGTGTGTGTGTGTGTGTGTGTGTGTGTGTGTGTGTGTGTTGGGAAGCCGATTGGAAAATATACACGCAAGACCTGTACAACATACGCTACCTGTCAAAAGTTTGGGGTCACTTACAAATTTCCACTCCATTATAGACAGAATACCAGCTGATCTGAGTGGGTGGCGGATCTTTAATGTAATATCTACATAGCCCATTATCAGCAACCATTCATCCAATGTTCCAAAGGCCCATTCTCTTTACTAATCTGATATCATTTTAAAAGGCTAACTGAGAAAACATTGGAGAACCCTTTTGCAATTATGTAAGCGCATAATGTAATCTGAAAACTACTGCTCTGATTTAAAAAAAACAAAACAATGCAACTGATCTCAGCTGGTATTCTGTCTGGAATGGAAATGTGTAAGTGACCAAACTTTTGACCAGGAGTGTATATAGCGTTTTTCCATTACATGGTACCCGCTCAACTCGCCTCAACTCTACTTGCCTCTCCTCAATGCACTGTGCGTCCGTTTTCCATTGCAGATTTGAGTACGGCCTCAGCGTGGCTGGTCGTCATAGCGGCGCTGCAGTAAACTGACGTGACCCGTTCTCTTAATAAATCCATGCGTGACCTAACGCGACACACACACACACACACACACACACACACACACACACACACACACACACACACACACAGAACGTCGGAGGTGTGTTGTTGTCACCACGGCCACAAGACACATTTTGTTTCAAAGGAAGCTGGGGGCAGCAAAAAACAAAAACGCAGCTGGCTAAACTATTAAAAAATGGCGGGTTTGTTCAGGACACGCTTCTCTGTCGCTTTCACGTCCCCTTTTGGTATCACCTCAGCTCGCTTGGAACCTCGACGGAGGTGTCACTAAAAAAAACGTACCTGTTAGCAGGTACCAGGGACTTTTTAAACCAAAAAAGTAGAGTAGAGGTGAGTCAAGCAGGTACCATGTAATGGGAAAGCGCTAACAATTGCACTAGATTTTCTCTCCGTGAAGAGGACTGTCACTGCCCGATGCGTCACTTTGCGCCGAGTGCAGATGTGAGTCGCGCTTGCGTCACTTTGCGACAAGTAGCCTCCAAGATGCTAACGGCTTTTTGAGCTAACGCACAGTCTTAGGGTTAACGTTAGCAATCAAACAATCGTAGCTAAAAAATTTTGAATTGACTGCTGTTGCTGGCTACAAGTTAGCAATCAAACACAACAAAGGCTGTCACTTGAATGACGTTTTGAGCTAACGTTAGCAATCTAACAATCATAGATAGCTGCAGATGCAAATTAGACTGGTATAACAAATATAACTGGTTGAAGAAGTTTCTGGACTTGCTTTCTATGGAGAATGCAGCTTCAACTCTTGCAGATATGATCTTGGTCTAGGTGCCCCTTGGAGTCCTTTCAGAGAATATATGAACAGTAGAGCAACAACTTGACTGTGTAGTGTTTGTGTTACGTGAATATGAGTATTTCAGAAGCTGTTGCATTACCTGGGGTGATGAGGCGCTAGAAACGATGAATTTGTGGTGAAAGCAAAGAAAGCAGCTCTGGCACCATCATCGCTAACATGTGTCTGTACCACCCAACAATTACGTTGTTGTTATTGTCTTATTGTTTTGTTTTTGTGTGGCTTGGCCCTGTTGAATTAAATGTTTGTGTCGCGACAAAATATCTATTATGTGAAACAAAAATGGACCCACACATTAAACCTGTTCACAGCAGAATCATTCTTTGTAAAACTAATGTGATAAATTATGAATGTTTATTTGGACTCAAGTCATATTTATAGCCTACCCCTCCGGTGTACCTTTGGGACTACTGTTACTTTTCATCCCACTGTGAATTTAAAGGGGTTTTCATTTCTCTGTATGCAAATACAACTTTGTATCTTCATTTCAACCCGGTCTCACTCAAAAGCGTACCAATAACACGGGTTTACAAACGTGCAATGTGTATGCCAAAGTTAAATTGTGCGTACAGTAGTAAGGGAGACCGGTGCGTTTTATATGCACGCGTCCCTTTATACTATAAACGCACCAGTCTCCATTACTGTAATTGGAGCGCTCCACGTGTTTACTGTATGCACAATTTTACTTTGGCGTACACATTGCACTTACTTTCAAAGTGAAAACCCGTGTTATTTGTATACTTTTGAGTGAGAGTGGGCTCCTTCATTTTGTACACAAAAAAGTGTGTTTTTGTTCATAGTTCGAGCTTCCCCACAACATTAAAGTGCTCATATTATGCTCATTTTCTGGTTCATAATTGTATTTAGAGGTTGTATCAGAATACGTTTACATGGTTTAATTTTTTAAAAATACCATATTTTTGTTGTACTGCTCATTACTGCAGCTCCTCTTTTCACCCTGTGTGTTGAGCTCTCCGTTTTAGCTACAGAGTGAGACATCTCACTTCTGTTCCATCTTTGTTGGTAGTCGCACATGCTCAGTACCTAGGTAAGGACTACTAGCCAGTCAGAAGCAGAGTATGAGGGCGTGCCATGCTAGCAGCTAGGCGAGCATTATAACATGTGTTACAAAGTGACCCATGTTTGTCTCTGAAATAAAGGCTGGACTACAGTAGAGCTGTTTGGAGCAGTTTGTGAACAATGTTTTCTGTTGGAGATGGTAAGTCCCTTTGGGGGGGACTTTGGGCTTTTTTACTTTGTAAACCTATAACGTGCACAAAGACACTTGCATGCAATACAAAATAAAGTAGGAGGAGTGAAAAACAGTGGGGCTAACCGAAAAGAGCAGGTAATTATCAGTAAATTGAGAATTGGTAACAGCAGATTGAACGGTACACTTTTTATAATCGGAAAACACCAAACAGGGCACTGCAGTCTGTGTGAGGAAAAGTCCTGAGAAATGTCCTGATTTCATGGAGGAAATACAATCAAGAAAGAGGGCTCATGTTAGCAGCATTACATAAGTTAGGACCAGTGGAAATCAGGTTCAAAGATGTCCTTGAAAGTGGGGTTTCCGTAAATAGAAACATATTTACATTTTTGAAAAGCACCGGACTACGTATTTTACGTATCGATAGTATAGTGTAGAATGTCTGTCTCCGGAAACAGAATTATACAAGCTTTAGCCCACATTGATTTTAGCTCATATGCATCTTGACTGTGGAGACATTGGTGCTCCTTTTTGTATATTACAGGTGAAGGTTGTTGACCTTTTTTTTTAATTTATATTAATTGTAGTGTATATTAATTGCTATATGTCTTAGTAAATATTTTCATTTTTAATGTACTATGGACCTTCCATTTGTGTCCTGAATAAAGTTATTATTATTACTTAGAAGATGATAATGAAATGAAATAATAGATAACGAGTAATGACCAATGGGAGGCAGTAATGCTACGCATAGATGTCAACTGCCGTAAAACCCCAAAGAAGAAGAAGAAGACGTAACCAGTAGAACGACGACGTTCTGCCTTCCGTGGACGTAACCAGGAAGAGCCTGCTCAGTTTCCAACATGCTAACAGACGTAAGTGACACTTTTCGTGTTTATCTTTTATCTGCTATCTAGAATATGTCAAGCGTCCAAAGTAGCGTCATCTAATAAAGCTAAGAACAGTAAATGAGCTCGTCAAAACAAAATATTTTCCAGCTAAAGTGAACATCTGTCGTGCTAATGTTGCTAAGTAGTTAGCTAGCACGCTAGCTTTTGTAGCTATTTACATTTCTCACTTACACAGCTAGCTAACGTTAATTTAGCTTCCCCCTTTTCCCAAAACCGTACAACGGTGAAGTTTTCTTTTCTTCTTTTAAAAAACACCCACAACAGTGTTTACTTTCGGCTTGTATAACTTTGCATGCATTCAAACTGCTGTCGCTAATAGCCAGCTAACGATAGCAAGGTGACTGGCTAGTATGTAAACAAAGATGAAGCTTTAGTTTAAATGTTTTTTGTTAGTGTTCCGAGTCTCTGAGGGTTTAGCATCTCCTTCATTGATCCCTCAGGATAACAATGACGAAGACGTGTCTCTGTTTGACGCGGAGGAGGATGCAGGGAAACGGTCAAAGAAAACCAATATTAGGTAAGTTAACAGGTGGATTTAACGCTCTCAAATCCGCTTTAACGGCCAAGTTAAGTCAACACATACAAGGGATTTAACTCGGGCTAGACATAGACGTACCGCAAATAACAAGGACAACAAAGCTGAACAAGGTAAACAAAACATGCGACTACTATGCGGTGCACATACATGTTTGCATATTTAAAAAAAAAAAAATTGTATATATACATATGATATCAGAATCAGAAAAGGTTTTATTGGCACATTACGTACACCTATGTGGAATTTGCCTTGGTGAAAGGCGCATACATAAACAAACATGAATATGAAATTAACAATAAATACAGAAAAACCAATATATGCAAACAAAGTAACTGTTGCATGCGGCAAGGCAGCTTTATTTGTATAGCACATTTCAGCAACAGGGCAATTCAAAGTGCTTTGCATAAAACATTAAAGAGCAGTTACAACACAATAAAAAAAAAAAACAAGAATAAAATTTACAGTGCAGTATAAGAAATTACTGTTATTTATTTTTCAATGTGATCGTCACCACAAGACAAAGTTATTTTCTTCGGCAAACCTTGTCAAAATGAGAAAGAAGGCTGAATGCGTTCAGAATCATTTTTTTTGGCTAAGTATACTTACATAAACAAGGAATTTGACTTCGGTAGGTGTTAACTCTCTATATGTTCAACAAATAGACATGTAGTAGTAAACATTCAGTAGACAAATAGTAATCTAGACACATACTGTACAATAGAGACAACAGTATACATACATGCACATATCAACATAATATACAAAAATACTAATAAGACTATTATGCTAATATCAAGACAAGAGCGGCAGCACTTGAGCTGCTAAATGTATCTATCAATCAAGTAGTTGTCAGCTATTAAATGACTATTTTAAGAATCGAATAATTGGTTTGGTTTGTTCTTGTATATTTTGTCTGGTGTTTTATCTTTGATTTCTTTGACTGTGAAGCATTTTGTGACCGTGTCTGTTGTCATAATAGATGATGCAAATATTAAGTATCAGCCCTGCGGTACAGTATGAGTTGGTATGCTCAACGTTGCATTACATGTGTTCTGTTACCAGGCATCCAGTGGCGTCCTTCTTTCACCTGTTCTTCAGAGTGAGTGCCATCATCGTCTACCTGCTCTGTGAGATTTATAGTAGCAGTTTCATCGCCTGCATGGTCACAATAATCCTTCTGCTCTCCTGTGACTTCTGGACAGTGAAGGTGCGTTTTTTTTGTTATTATTTTACATGATATGTTCTCTCTAGTCAACAACAGGAATTCTTTTTATCAATGCTGGTATTAATTTAAAGCTTTAGTGCGTCATTTTTTCATATTAATGAACGTCCGTTACATTCAAGCCGTTGCCAAATGAGTTGCTACAAAGCTAATTAAGACTATCAGCTCCACACAACTGGATTTCTCAGTAGGACTATTTTTCAAAAAATTCAATCTGGATCATATTGATCCGGATTTGAAAATCCTGTGTTTTGCTATCCAGGATCACCTGATCCATCTTACTTTTATGCCAGTTTTTTAAAGGAACATTAGATTGGATCACTGTGATCCAAATACCAAATCTCAGGATGACCAAATGCTGTTTACCAGAGCCTTAAATTGGACCAACAGTGTAGCCTACTGGCTTAGCAAAGAACAACAGGTAGGCACAGTACCGGTGGCCACAAATAGCCATTGTTTGTTTTAATTTAAAGAAACACAACACTCTAATAAACAGAAACATTTTACATTCCTTATTTTGTTATAATGTTAAATGACAAAACAAAAACAATACTATCCAATAGTCCATATCTCTATCTATATCTTTAAACTAGTTACAGTGGGGCGGCTCGTTTGGAAACTTAGACATAGACATATTTTCAAATCTCCAGTTAGCTTTTAGCACTGATATAATGTAGAGCCCTATGGAATCTGTCTTATAGCTTTTTTTAAATTCTTAATTACGCCATTCCGTCCATTTTTCGGTTGTCACAGAAACTATTGGGCTCTACGTTAACGCTGCGGTCAGTCTGATGACTTCAAATAAAGCCACTTGCCATCGGGCCTAACAACCTTTCTGGGGGAAACCCTGATGTATTTCCAGAACATCACCGGGAGATTGATGGTTAGTCTGCGGTGGTGGAACCAGGTGGATGATGACGGACGCAACCACTGGGTGTTTGAGTCTAGGAAGGTAAGATGCTCCTTCGCTTGTTCCATGTTGCTTTTCCTTTAGTCGTTTTGTCCCACAAGTGGATCCTAAACCTCACATGACCTGTTTTACTGTGTGGAGTTGATAAATACACTTGTTTATTTGTCATCAGGCTTTATAGTAATTGCAGGTGTCCTTACTGTGAGAATATCCTGTTTTCTTCAGGGCACTGGGAAGCAACAGGCGGCAGATTCTGAGTCCCGAATCTTCTGGATCGGACTGATTGTTTGTCCGGTCCTCTGGGTCGTCTTTGCTTTCAGCACCCTGTTTTCCTTTAAGATTAAATGGGTGGTAAGTTCTTGACTTTAAAGGATTAAACTGCTGTTCGTTTGTCATTTTATTATTTTCAATGAAAGAAATTCCTTTTGAAAAACCAACCACTTTTATCTGCCTTGCACTCAAAACTTCATAAAAGCCTCGTAGAGGGATAGAGAACGATATTTTCTGATACGATAATGATCGGGGAGAAAAATGATTGAAACTTTTCTTTATCAGTTGTTGTATTTACTTGCCCGACGTGGCGTTTTACTTGCCCCGGGCCATCAGGCTACCCTTACTGTTGAACCCTGATGGTGATGAAGGAACATGTCCCCCAGTGCAACAGTGTGGCTCATTGATGTCTTTTTGGACATTTGTTTTGGACAACAATGGAGCTCTAAGGCACAGAGGAGTGAAGAAGATGTATCCGACTTTGATACAAACACAATACTTGTTAGTAGATGCATTCATTATTGGTTTTTGATGGGACCTATTGATATGAGAAGTATGGAATATTACCGGCCATTTTTAATCCGAATCAGTTTTATCACATTCACTTTTATTGGCCAAGTATACTTACATACACAAGGAATTTGATTTTGGTAGGTGTTAACTCTATACATTGAACAAATAGACATGCAGTAGTAAACATTCAGTAGACAACTAGTAATATAGACACATACTGTACAATAGAGACAACAATATACATATAGGCACATATCAACAAAATATACAAATAGACAAAGAAGACATAATATCAAGACAAGTACACATGGAGTGGGATGTAGAGTGCAAAAAGTAATAGTGCAAAGTAGTGTGTGTCATGACCTAATTAACAAAGATAAACGTGAAATTAGTTAATCTGTAATGTATGGATGTCTGTAAATGTATCAAAGCTAGAACGCAAAAATAACAAGATGCATATTGGTATAAGTATGTAATGTGTGTAGAAGTGGGTGAGTGGCCAAAGTGGGGGTGACCCCTCTTATCCTCAGTTCAGGAGAGTGATGGCAGAGGGGAGGAGGTTAAAGAGAGTGTTATGAGTTTGTAATGTTCCAGTGTTTTCCAATCCAAACTATTAAACCCTGACTGACTGTCTATCCCCCCCACGCAGCCTGTGGTGATCATGGGCGTGGTGTTGCAAGGCGCCAACCTCTACGGCTACGTGCGCTGTAAAGTGGGAAGCAGGACCAGCTTAAAGAATATGGCTACAAATTATTTTGGGCGACAGTTCCTCAAACAGGTGACTTGAATTTTGAGTGACATACGCTGAATAGTCGCATTATTTTTCCGTCATTTCACCAATTCTCACGTATGTGGTGTTTCTCGTCCCCAGGCGCTGTCTAAAGAAGAGGAATCGTAGAGTGCAGCTCTGCGATTTTTAACCATTTTGCATTGTTATTAATGCTTATTATATATTCTTCTAGCAACTTGATAGAAAAGTCTTTTTTTGAAATATTAACTGAAATAACAGTTTTTTGTTTTTTCTTTTGTTTCTTTCTAATGTAACTCAATCAGTCCCAAAAGAAAGTTTCTCTTTCCACAGATAGGTCTGGTAGCAGTTTCCAGTAAGCGAAGCTCAGCTATGAAACCTCACAGACTTTGATGCATGAGTGGAAAAAAGGACGTAATGGTGTGAAATGTTAAAGTGGCATGTAGTCGATCATCTCCCTGAGGTATCTTCTTTAGTCTGTTTTCTTTCGTTTGTCTTATTTAGTTTTTTCTTCACTGACTACGTTTACATGCACATAATATTGCGCTTTTTGCCCTTAACACGAAAAAAAGACACCATTACAACTATGCTGTTCACATGGCTAATGAAAACTAATATTCCTGCTTACGTGCAGCCGTGCAAAATACGATTTTTTTCACCAAGTGTTCCACCGGTGGCGGACTTGTTGGAGAGCGTGAACACAACCTCCCTGTTTGATCCCTTCAACCATCTTCTTGAAAACGTTGACGATGTGATGAGTGCGCACACTCAAAAACCTGTAGATATCCAAGTCTTTCATAACGTTTCAACAAGTAGCTGTGTTTCTCCGTCTTTATATTTTGACCGTGCCTCTCTACCGCAGCCTTGCAAACGCTTGGCTGGTTGGTTTATGTGCAGTAACCATAGCAACGCACAGAGCTCACCGTAAGCCGTAAACGCACAGGAGGCCGTAAACGGTCACAAACTGTGTTTTTAAAAAACCCCGATTGACACAAATATTCTAAATACGTTGTATACATGTCCAAAGAATGAATGATGCCGGAATATCAAACATCTTAATCCAAAAATATTCGGAATATCCAAACCGAATATGCTGTTTACGTATCATTGTCATATTGTGAATAATCGTGGAATATTAACGTGCATGTAAACCTACTCAATGCCTCCTAACTTTAATCTTTATAAAGCGAATAATGTGTTTGAGAGGTGTTATACAAACATTTGTGTTTTTGTATAATGGACAAGGTTGTAAAGTAACAGTGTAAAGTATCCCAGGAGTTTGTAAATATGTATGTAAAGAAACTATGTGGAACGTCTTCTTTTGTGCAAATACATTTGTAACATTTTTCCCAACAGTGTGGTAGTTTTCTTACCTTGGACTCTCGAGGTCAGATCAAATATCACAACGGAAATCCATCTTGTCAGGCTTCAAATAATCCTTATGTGTTCGCTTGTTCGACCGATCAGAAAATCTGATTGAGCAAATGTGAAATTTTGAAGATAAGAAAGAAACTGCTGGATTAAAACTGAAATGACCTCCTTTATATTTATAAACAGTTATTTTGAAGATCAATGAACAAACTTTTCAGAAAATGAAGCTGATTTTAAGATGTATCGGATTATTTCACAGTCAACTATTTTAGTTAACAACTTTGAATGAATGTTTAACCCTCGGGTTGTCTTCCCCTGCCCAACAAGCACCTGTTGTCCGCCTCTTGGTCAAAAATTTTCCGGTGATTTTGACCCTTTTTCTGAGGTTTTTCTTTTTTTGGCAATTTTTTTAATGTTTTTGGCAATTTTTTTTATAATTTTTTTTTCTGAGGTTTTTGACACTTTTTTTCAATGTTTTTGTCGCTAGTTTTTTGTGTTTTTTTACACGCTACGGACATCAACTTATTACCACTAGTGTTACACTTCTTTTTCGGAATTCGTGGTCAATAAACCGTTGGATTTTTAAATTATACCTAATTTTTAAGTCAAAAAAGCTGAAATTATTAATTATTATTATTATTATTATTTGACTAATATTAGAGGAATGTACATTGATGGATAATCAAAGACTCGTACATTTCAAAGTTGAGTCAGAATACTGTTTAGAAACCGTTTCATTCATTCAAATGCTATAAAATTGAATAAAACAACCCAAAATTCGATGAAAGTATAGTGATCGTTAACTGTACTTGAGAACCTGGAACCATCCATGTTATTTTCTCTGTAATTTGGTTGGAAAAGTAACCTATATATATATATATATATATATATATATATATATATATAGATAGATAGATAGATAGATAGATAGATAGATAGATAGATAGATAGATAGATAGATAGATATTTATTTTATTATAATAGATATTTTGATAACTGGTCCAATTTGCCCCCGAGGCCAACAGGAGGACTCATTTATTATTATTATTATTATTATTGAACACTTTGGTTCCTGCAGAGAGTCCCAGCGGTTATTTTAATGTTGTTTTTTTACACACAAGTATTGTAAGTAATGTAATAATAATGTGTTTATTATCAAGAATATCTTGTCACAACAAACATGGCGTCAATTTTGTCCCAAACACTCCCATGATCACATCACATACACGGAAGCGAAGCCTCGCCTTGCAGGCCGGAACTCGGGAGATCTTACTTTCAAAATAAAGCTAATTCGTCTCTGATAATAGGAAAATTGATACATTACACGTTTTCATAGGTGCATTTGGAGACCAACGTAAAGATTAGATGACTTATATTTATAAAATAGATTCAAGATTCAGATGTTACCTATTAGGTAAGAAGTAGCTGCTTATGTCTTTGGAAGACTAACTTAAATAACGTTTTAAAAAAACACAACAGAACTTTGACGTTGTACTATCGTATATGTTAAAAAGAAACTTCTTGAACGTATAAACCAAATGGTAGGTAATTAATTCCAATGTCCTGGTAGTTATTTTCCGTTTTCTTTTTGTTCTTATGCTCGACAACTGTTTTTTATTTTGAAAATCTAACCGGGAAAGTGTGTCTTTTAACCTAAGGCTGCCTAACTCGACATCGTTGCATTTAGCTAGCTAGCTATCCACAACAGTAGCTTTGGGTCATCGTTGTTTGTCATTTTAAAGCCCTAAATCGACCCGTTTATCGGGTTTAATCGCCTGGTGGCCGTCCTGTGATGGGAATTACCTCCAGGATGGTTCCTACCGAGGATGCGTCCGCCAGGAAGCGGGAGATAGAGGAGAAACTGAAGCAGGTCAGTAACGCCAATGGCTCGAGAGGCAGGAAGCATCACAAATGAGCCCTTTGGTGCAATATTCATCAAACTGTCAGTGTCGATAGTGTCCCGAATTCCCCATACAATGTAATTAATTATGAACCTGTTTAACAGGTGTTTGGGTTATGGTTATGGTTAGGGCAACCTGTCCCAAAAAATAGGACCCTATAAAATAATTTGGGACACTAAACTGCACGTATACCCAAACTGTCTTAACTTGCTCGTTGAAATTGTTATTTGTTGGAGTCATTGCTTTTCTGTGTGATGTTTGTGATGTGACGACAGGAGCAAGAAACGCTGTCGTTCATCCGAGAAAACATGGAGAAGAGTGATCAGCTCACCAAGGGCATGGTACGATCAAAACACACACACACACACACACACACACACACACACACACACACACACACACAGTGTGTTTCATTGTTTCTTTACTCAGACTTACCACCCCTTCATTCACATTCAGTCCAGTCTTAAAGGCCCCATGACATGGTGCTCTTTGGATACTTTTACATAGACCTTAGTGGTCCCCTAATACTGTATCTGAAGTCTCTTTTATATAGACCTTAGTGGTCCCCTAATACTGTATCTGAAGTCTCTTTTATGTAGACCTTAGTGGTCCCCTAATACTGTATCTGAAGTCTCTTTTATGTAGACCTTAGTGGTCCCCTAATACTGTATCTGAAGTCTCTTTTATGTAGACCTTAGTGGTCCCCTAATACTGTATCTGAAGTCTCTTTTATGTAGACCTTAGTGGTCCCCTAATACTGTATCTGAAGTCTCTTTTATATAGACCTTAGTGGTCCCCTAATACTGTATCTGAAGTCTCTTTTATATAGACCTTAGTGGTCCCCTAATACTGTATCTGAAGTCTCTTTTATGTAGACCTTAGTGGTCCCCTAATACTGTATCTGAAGTCTCTTTTATGTAGACCTTAGTGGTCCCCTAATACTGTATCTGAAGTCTTTTATGTAGACCTTAGTGGTCCCCTAATACTGTATCTGAAGTCTCTTTTATATAGACCTTAGTGGTCCCCTAATACTGTATCTGAAGTCTCTTTTATGTAGACCTTAGTGGTCCCCTAATACTGTATCTGAAGTCTCTTTTATATAGACCTTAGTGGTCCTCTAATACTGTATCTGAAGTCTCTTTTATATAGACCTTAGTGGTCCCCTAATACTGTATCTGAAGTCTCTTTTATGTAGACCTTAGTGGTCCCCTAATACTGTATCTGAAGTCTCTTTTATGTAGACCTTAGTGGTCCCCTAATACTGTATCTGAAGTCTCTTTTATGTAGACCTTAGTGGTCCCCTAATACTGTATCTGAAGTCTCTTTTATGTAGACCTTAGTGGTCCCCTAATACTGTATCTGAAGTCTCTTTTATATAGAACTCATTTTTGTGTTTTTCTGTGCTGATGATGTCCTTCTCGTCCGTGAAAGGTCTCCATCCTGTCGTCGTTCGAGAGTCGCCTGATGCAGCTGGAGAACTCCATCATCCCCGTCCACAAACAGACGGAGAACCTGCAGCGGCTGCAGGAGAACGTGGACAAGACTCTGTCCTGCATGGATCACGTCATCAGCTACTACCACGTGGCCAAAGACACGGACCGGATCATCAGAGAGGGGTGAGACAATGACCACAGCCTGCACTGTTAGGAAGAGTTGATGGATTTGAAACCGATGTAGAAAAGATTAGATGCAAGTGTTTCCCGCTAGCTTTGTGGAAGACTTAAGTGTGTGTATCTGGCGAGGGGTTTAGGCCGCCTCATACTTTTTCTGTCTCTTTGTGTGATTTTTGTCTCTTTGTAGTCGTGTTGTGTCTCTTTTTGTTCATCTTTTTTTCCTTTTGTTTTTTTTTTTTTTTTGGGTCTCTGTGATCATGTGGCGTCTCTTTTTGTAGTCGCTTTGTGTCCCGTTGTGGTAGTTTTGCGTCACTTTTTCACATAATTTCAGACCATTATTATCTTAATATCTGTCTAAAACGTTGGAAAAGCTGGGGCAGATAATAAATAACTTGCAATCAAAATGCTTAACAGTCCCTCCAGAAAAGAAAAATGTGATTGCATAATTCAATGCATAATCAGCCAAAGTCTGCATATTAATGCGGGGGGGGCCGCATTTTTTCAAATACGCCGCACTTTCGCCGCATAAATTGCAGATTTTCGCGCAAAAATATGCAGGGATTGCATGATTTCATAATCCCCGCATTTTTGTTTAAAAAAAGTCCCATAATAAATCTTAGCAGAAAGTTTAAAAAGTTTTGCGTTTACTTCACACAAGAGCAGCCATTTTCCCCTTTTGCCATGGGAACGTCATGAAGTGACGTAATTACACGACGCGAACATCATCGAATAGCAGCGTGTTGGGGGAATCACTTTTTTTTTCTGTTTTTCATCAAACAGTGAAAGGTTCCCGCAATTTCATTGCATAAAATTGCATAAATATCCCGCATATTCCATCGCATTTTTTAAGAAACCTGCCGCATAATCAAGGATTTTTGCCCGCAACAATCACAAAAAAACTCCAACTACAGTTATTAGATCTGTGAAAAGCCTTTTTTAGTTTTATTCATTCTTAGGGCTTAGGTGCTCCACCTATACCTTACAGTGGCAGGGAAAACCCTGCATGTATTCTAATGTTGGATCTTTCTGTTTCAGGCCGACAGGCAGACTGGATGATTATCTCCTATGCATTGCAAAGATTCAGAAAGCTGTGGAATATTTTCAAGATAACAACCCTGACAGCCCCGAGCTCAACACAGTGGTACAACGTTTATCTTCATATTCATGTTGTCTCTTAACTATTCCTTCAGGTTTTGCCACAAAATTATTTCTTTTCAGGGTTTACATTCTTTTCAAACACTGGCTTGCATTACATCCTTATAGTTACGCACTTAACCCTTGTGTTGTCTTCCTGTTGACCCTGCAACTTCCAACTCCCAGGTAAAAAATGAAAATCAACCCTTTTTAGACAATATTTATTTATGTTTGTGGTGATTGTTTTTCAAGAGTCCCTTTTTTTTCCCCCCACTACCACCGCATTCACCATTAACATCAACTTATTACCGCTAGTTTTACACTTTTTTTGGAATTCATAATCAATAAACCTCATTTATATGAAGTTATACCTCATTTTTTAGTTAAAAAAAATGTGAAATTATGAACTGTTTTGACAAACAGTTACGATTTAGTCGATAATCGCAGATTGTCACAGTTTGGTCAGGATACTGTTTAGAAAGCGAGAGATTTCATAGTGTTTTCAAATGCTATAAAAATTGAATTAAACACCCAAAATTCAGTGAAAGTAGCGAACTGATCCTAAATTTGACCTGCGATGAGCGTTGTATGTAACCATCCGTGTTATTTTTGAGGCAACTTGGTTGAAAGAGACCCAAATATCTGATGCAGAAACTTTGAAAATGGGTCAAAATTGACCCAAGGACAACAGGAGGGTTGAATCATTGGGAACAGTGTGGTTATTATCATAATCATTTTGGAATATTTTGTCATTGTTGAAAAGGTAACAAAGAAGAAGTTGCTGGCTGCAAAAAAAATATGAAATTATTTGCACACTTCTCCATTATGCACACCCGGTTTATTGACTGATCTTTCTCTATGAAAGGCAGTGTGGGCGTAAAACCTTTTTGATGTGTAAGAAAACAAGAAGGCAAATTCCCAGAAAAAGAAAAAACGGGTCAAATGTTGTCGCTTTTGTGCAGAAAGCGCGCTTCGAGAAGGGCAAGGAGCTGCTGGAGGCGGAGTTCAGGAGCCTCCTGACGCGCTACAGCAAACCCGTCCCGCCCATCCTCATCCTGGACGCCATCACTGTGGACGAAGAGCTGGAGGTCCAGGAGGACGTGGTGCTGGACCACCTGCCCGAAGCCGTGCTCCAAGACATCATCTGCATCGCCGGCTGGCTGGTGGAGTACGGACGCAACCAGGGTACGGCTTTGGATTCAGCTTAGCACAAACAAAGATTTCAAGTACATACAGTACAGGCCAAAAGTTTGGACACACCTTCTCATTCAAATGCGTTTCCTTTTTATTTTCATGACTATTTACATTGTAGATTCTCACTGAAGGCATCAAAACTATGAATGAACACATATGGAATTATGTACTTAACAAAAAAGTGTGAAATAACTGAAAACATGTCTTATATTTTAGATTCTTCAAAGTAGCCACCCTTTGCTTTTTTATTAATAAGGGAAAAACTTCCACTAATTAACCCTGACAAAGCACACCTGTGAAGGTAAAACCATTTCAGGTGACTACCTCATGAAGCTCATTGAGAGAACACCAAGGGTTTGCAGAGTTATCAAAAAAAGCAAAGGGTGGCTACTTTGAAGAATCTAAAATATAAGACATGTTTTCAGTTATTTCACACTTTTTTGTTAAGTACATAATTCCATATGTGTTCAATCATAGTTTTGATGCCTTCAGTGAGAATCTACGATGCAAATAGTCATGAAAATAAAGAAACACATTGAATGAGAAGGTGTGTCCAACTTTTGGCCTGTACTGTACAATAGAAAAGCAATTTCAGTGCAGGAGAGGAAGGAAGCCTTAAAGGCTTATTAAGAGTCCCAAATTTAAAAAAAAATCAACATGAGCGATATAATTACTCTACAACATAAAAGGGCTTTGGTATGTACCCCATGTTATTTTAAGTCTCTGTGTCATGTGGATGGAGTGGCAGTGATTATTTAGAATTCCTCATGGGGGCGACAGAAACCACTAGGGGTGGGAGTCACCAGAGGCCTCACGATACGATATCGTCTCCATACTTATGTCACGATACAATATTATTGGGATTATACTGCAATGTACTTCAAAATGTTCACAACTTCAAATGATGTCTCTAAAAGGAAACTTTGTTTGTTTTATCTAAAAAGATTAATGTCTGTCCATCTCACTTCAATTTTACCGCCGCAAAACGGAATTGTCAAGCAGACAAACTCACCGACACATATAATAATAGATCGATACTATAAAATATTGCGATACTATGCTGTATGGATTTCCCCCCCACCCCTACAAACTGCACAGTATAGCTAGAAAGATAAACAAAACGACAGAAACTTTAACTATGACCTCATGGCTGGCAAGGAAGTTACTGTTTTCAGTGACCCATTTAACATTAGTTAGCTCTAGCCGGTGTGTCGGTGTTATTTCTCACATCCTGGACGGCTGTGGCTCAGGTGGTAAGAGCGGTCGCCTACCAATTGGAAGGTTGGTGGTTCAACCCTATGTCAAAATGTCCTTGGGCAAGACCCTGAACCCCGAATTGCTCCCGATGCTGCGCCATTGGAGCGTAAATGAGTGTGATTGTGTATCTGATGGCCAGGTGGCACTTTGAACGGCAGCCTCGGCCACAGCGTGTGAATGTGTGTGAACGGTGAATGGTTCCTGTACTATGTTAAATCGCTTTGAGTAGTCGTTAAGACTAGAAAAGCGCTATATAAAATGCAGTCCATATGTATCCTGTCCACTGCTCTCTTTACTCCTTCTCCTCTAGCTTTCCTTCCTTTTTCTCTTTTAGATTTCTTGCACAGAAAGACATTTAGATTTAGATTAGTGGTGAAAATCATAAAAACATCTCTTCCATAACTACAGGGTGTACCAAGCCATCTTTATGCTGAACACTGCTCGTTTCCCCCATCCTGCAGATTTCATGAACGTCTACTTCCAGATCCGGTCCAACCAGCTGGATCGCTCCATTAAAGGCCTGAAGGATCACTTCCGCAAGAACAGCGCCTCCTCTGGGATCCTGTACTCGCCCGCCGTCCCGACCAAACGCAAGGACACGCCCACCAAAAAGGCTCCCAAGAGACCAGGTCAGCAGCAGACGACAAATCCACTCTCACTTCACTCTTCAGTCTGTAAACACACTCGAGCACCTCTTTCGTAGATTAGTCTTAACAAAACAAGCATGATTCTGCATACTAATGTTGATTTATTGAAATCGTAGCAGCACCTTTCAGCACACGGACATCGTCTCTACGTTGAGTCTGTCTGATTAGATTTCCATCCAGCCACATTATTCCGTTTCAAGTATCCTCCACCATCTGGCTGCGATGATCCTACTCGCGTAACTGTGTCTCCCTGTGGTTTAACAGCAAACTAATCCTTCATCCTTTCCCTCTTTTTTAATCCCCATGTCGTGATGACAGTCTACATCCCAGGTAAACGGAAAGCTCTAGCGTGTGCCCCGTGCTTGCTTCCTGTCCGTCGGACGCCACGTTTCGTGTGTGTGTGTGTGTGTGCGCGTGTGTGTGTGTGTGTATTAGCTGCGAGAAGCAGGAGTGCATTTGTTCTCCGGAGAGATGTCGTCGTTTATTTTCTGTATAGATGTCGGCCTCTAGTTTCACTGTGGTCAACGCTCGGCTGGAAAACTGCACCGACGGTACGAGTAAGGGCTCCTGCACGCCGGCTGCGTGGCGTTTCTGTTGCGTGGCGTTTTCTACGTCTTTTCACATCAGAAATGTGTCTGACGCAGCGCCGCTGCTGCACTCAAGCAGTAGTATACTTCATGTTAAACCTAAATATATACTGATCTGATTACAGCAAAGACAACGTCTGCAGTATTGACAGCAAAATAGGCTCCAGAATATTTCGTTCTGTATTGACAGGTACAATATTTGAAAAAAAACTTAGACATGTCATTTATTAATATGTCTGGGTGGTGATGGCGCAGTGGATATGTCACATGCCTTTGGTGTGGAAGACCAGGGTTCGACTCCCACTGTGATACATCAACCAATGTGTCCCTGAGCAAGACACTTAACCCCTAGTTGCTCCAGAGCTGTGACATATACTGTATAACAATTGTAAGTCTCTTTGGATAAAAGCGTCAGCTAAATGACATGTAATGTAATGTCTTCGTGTCTAAACGACATATAAACCACTTTCCCTATTCTATTTTGGCTGGAAACGCTGCCTGGAAATAGGAGTCGGTCCTATTTCTAGCATGCACGCGATTTCAGCGCGGCTCAAGCAGGCAGTGTGCACGCTCAAAACCTGATAACATGGACGCCGAAATATAAACGCACACGCCACGCAGGCAGTGTGCAGGAGGCCTAAGAAAAACATGAAATCAATTAAAAGTATTTTTTTAGTTTTCAAACTCATCAGATTTACTGGCAGTAGGGCTGCATGAAATGAGGAAAATATGCGATAACGACAATACTTGCAATAATAAACAGATATTAAAGTGTACTCAGTTCTGCCTTTCTGCTGCTTTCAGTAGTCTGCTCAAATACAACAAACTGCTTGTTGAATTTAAAACAAATGAAAGGAAATCATTTCCAACATTCTTTTATTGAACAAATTGAACATTGAATTAAATATGGAAAGGAAACACTAAAAAAAAGGAATTACAGTTATATTTTGAAGTGCAGTTTTCTACTGATATTCTTTCAACTAATACAAAAGAATCGCTGTGTCTTTCACAAAATGTTTATTGCGGCGGTTGATATTGCAATGACGATAAAAAAAACGTTCCGGAGCCCTAACTTACAGAAATCGGATGAGTACATTTGCTCCATCATCCTAAAAATGGGTCTCTTATGCCGTCAAATGTTACAGTGGGCTACATGGATCATATCTACCACCAATTCAATTTTAAATAACAATAGTTGGGGTACAACTATAGCGATGATTTGTATTACTAGTTCATCTTTAACTTCTTGATTAATTGTTTGATCTAAAGAAATGTCGTGTGACAGTGTGAAAAATGTCTTCCAAGGTGATGACTTCAGTTGTCTTGTATTGAAAGATATTGAAGTTAACAATCATAGAAGAAACCAAAAGATATTCACTTTTCAGAAGCTGGAATCTGGAAAATTAGAAGAATAAAACGCATGATTTTACGTGGGTTAAAAATGTAGTCCCCTGGCCTTGATGTTTTAAAATGTATGAAACTAAAGTGTGTGTGTGTGTGTGTGTGTGTGTGTGTGTGTGTGTGTGTGTGTGTGTGTGTGTGTGTGTGTGTGTGTGTGTGTGTGTGTGTGTGTGTGTGTGTGTGTGTGTGTGTGTGTGTGTGTGTGTGTGTGTGTGTGTGTGTGTGGCCATTAAACAGCTGATATTCCCGTTCCTCAGGCACCAAGCTGTTAAAATTATGAAAGTTGTTTGCTAAAACACTAGCCATTACAGCAGTGATAATAAGCCCGTGATTTTCAGCTTTTTGGGGATTTCTGTCGCCGAAATCTTTTTTAAAGTCAATGAATGCAGCTTTAAGTGTGCTCCTTGCTTACTCACTCACTAACCAAACTCTGACAATGTGATTTAATCCTGTGAATGTACTGTAGAAGTTTGCCTGTCTAAACCGTGTAACAGATTGTTCTGTTAATATTAGTATTATTAATGCTGGATATGACTGTTCATTGTATTAATTGTGATGACCTAACCTGTGTATTCTGCTCTTACATGACCCTGGGCACTGTGTCTGAGTCTGCTGTGTTTTCATGACGTAGCTGTAGTCGCTCTGTCTCTCACCTGGTCATCCTGTTGTGTAGCTATAGTGCTAGGCTGTGGGCACCCCCCCTACCTCCCCACCAGACCAACTCTCCGCTCTCCATTGACTTGGAGTGCCTCCTCGTCTATTTAGTGTGCTAGCAAGCAAACAGAAAAATGCCTAAAAGCTGTCCGGTGATATTCACTACCAACAATGTAAAGAACTCCTAACCAAAGTTTTTATAAGCTGCCGACCTAAAAAAAGAGCTTTTATGAAGACCAAAGTGGATACAGACGTGAGGAACCAGCAGGAAGGATGTGAAGACACTAAGCTAACGTTATGTCCGACGTAACGAGTGTTAGCTTTACTTACAGACATATATTTAGCCTCAAACTAGTCTCGCATTGCCAGACCTTCCTCCACAGCGCGGAGGAGGAGGGTCTCCACACAGCATTCTGGGATTGGAAAATGTCACTTTATGAGGTTTTTTAACATTAATATGAGTTCCCCCAGCCTGCCTATGGTCCCCCAGTGGCTAGAAATGGTGACAGGTGTAAACCGAGCCCTGGGTATCCTGCTCTGCCTTTGAGAAAATGAAAGCTCAGATGGACCAATCAGGAATCTTCTCCTTATGAGGTCATAAGGAGTCCACACCCCACCCTCTCTCCTGCTCAATAGCTACAAACACAGAAATGGCACATCCTAAGGAAAGCTCATTGTGGGACTGGCTCTAGTGGCTGTAGTTGAGCACCAAGGCTGAATTTTGGGAAAGAGACTTCAGATACAGTATTAGGGGACCACTAAGGTCTATATAAAAGAGACTTCAGATACAGTATTAGGGGACCACTAAGGTCTATATAAAAGAGACTTCAGATACAGTATTAGGGGACCACTAAGGTCTATATAAAAGAGACTTCAGATACAGTATTAGGGGACCACTAAGGTCTACATAAAAGAGACTTCAGATACAGTATTAGGGGACCACTAATACTATATAAAAACATCCAAAGAGCACCATGTCATGGGACCTTTTAAACCAATCACAATTGTCTTGGGCCCCGGGTGTAGTCGCTGCAAAATAGCTTCAGGAAGGAACTTGTTTTGGTGTACGTTCAAAAGTAGTTTGTCGTGCAACAGAAAACTCAGATTGGACAGATAGTCTAGCTAGCTGTCTGGATTTACCCTGCAGAGGAGCAGTTAACCGTAGTCCTCACAAATCCACCGGAGGTTAGAACGCCAACACAAAGGAAGAGGAAGGTATCACCACACAGCAGCTTTTAGGTATTTTTTGGTTGTTTGCTAGTCGAGGAAATTGATAAGGAGGTAACCTTTACGCAAAACAAGTCCGTGGAGAGCTGAGAGTTCATTTCTCCTCTCTGGTGGGCGCGGCTTTCAGAGTATGACGCGATGTGCTCTGTCGTCATACAAACCTCTGCCGCCTGTCTCGGTGGTGGTGTCTGGGTTTCATCACTCACTTCCTAGCTCTCCCTTTCTTTTTTTCTTCTTCCTCCTCCTTGTTTCTTGGCTGTCTGGACCTCGCTGCCCCCCCACTCCTCCTCCTCCTCCTCCTCTGGACTCTGTCTCTGTGTTTATGGTACCAGGGACCATTCGCAAGGCTCAGAACCTTCTGAAACAGTACTCACAGCATGGGCTGGATGGGAAAAAGGGGGGCTCTAACCTCACTCCTTTGGAAGGTAACGCACCTCGGTCTTCTCTTCGGTGTCTTCTCTCCCTCCTTGCTCACAGTGAACCTGGTTATGTTGTGCCTCCATGTTGTGTCTCGTCCAGAGCAACGGGCACACATGAATCTCCTCACGGCTGTCACAACAGCTTTCAGATCATGCAGATGTTACATAAAAGCATAAATGATATCTGATCAATCCTGGAAAAGGCAGATGAATAAGATTTGTCTTGTAGCCCTTCCCTGATGCCAAACGTATATTTAAATGATTAAAAGCAAACCCGTTCATCCTAAAACGCTTGGCACTGCTAAATATATATGTTTCTGGATCCGTGTGGTTTTGTATTTTTCTCATTTCCATGGATAACAAGCCAAATGTAGACATCACAGCAACATACAGTATTTCTGTGGTCTTTAACATTAATGATGAGTATTTTCCCCAGAATCAAGAGCTCAATAGGTGTTTTTTTTTTTTTTTTTTTTTTTTTTTTTGAAGAGCCAGCATGGTAAAAACTCATTATAAAGATAAATAAAAATAAATAATCACAGAAGAGACAGATATTCCAATGTTTTATTGACTAATGATATAAAGTCTTGATTGTCAAAACGGTTGATTAACTTTAAAGCCAATAAAGTAACTCAACTTTTATCAGTTTAAAGCTTTAGTAGTAGCCTTCCGTGATCGCGCAACACCCCCACCCCCTCCTCCACACAGCTCGAATTTCTCCGGATGACACTGGTTTCTGAACATAGCCATACAGAGAAATACAGAGACATTTTACTTGTATGTTGCCCTCTGCTACCAGGCCCGCAGAAACTGCACCAGGCTTTGAAGCCATTTTGACATAGCGGCCAAACGGTGTACTTACAACTCCCGTCTCCGTCACCTGATGCCCTCTGGCCCAAAAAGACTTTTCCCCACAGACTAACATGGCGAAAGACACATCTGTAAATCAGCGGATGCATTTATTTGAGTGTCACAACCCCCGCAAAATGACTCGTGTCACTATCAGAATTTGGATCCGTTCGCTCCGATAACATTTGGAAAGTCTAGAAGAGCCGCGTGGTTTTATTATACACCCACGTCTGCTACCCCTAAATATCCTGTGAGGGGTCAGTGGACTACATCCTGGGAAACGTAGGAAGGTAGAAGTCAATAAGGCAGATAAGAGAAAACGTCTGTGCATTTGTTTTGTCGTGTTTAACAGTGTCAAAGTGTGAAAGGATGGAAGTAACCTTTTTTAAGAGCTGCGATGAATCAAAAGCTGTTGAGACTTTCTTTTTCTTAAAGCTCTAATGTAGTTGAAACACACACTGACTAACTTAGATGGGTCACACTCTCTCACACACACACACACACACACACACACACACACACACACACACACACACACACACACACACACACACACACACAAAAACCTCCGGGCACTTTCGGCCCCTCCAGTTGACTTCAGTGGGTGTCCCCTGCTTCCCCTCTCCCCCTGCTGGGTGCTTGGTGGTGGTCGGTACAGATGTTCCAGGTTCAGGTTTGTCCCCCTTCTGGGCCTAGTAAGGACCCCAGTGGTTTGACTAGGCCTGTGTCCCTGCTGCCCCACCCTACCCACCAGGTTACGATCATGACTTGCGGGTCAAACACCCATCTGACGCCCTGACCGAGAAGCACGGGGCCGCCGCAGGTGAGTGCCACGGACATGTTGGGAAAGAGAAGGAACATTACCAACGACTAGGGCTGGGTACCGAATTCAGCACTTTTTAGGCACAGACCGAATCGACTCCTTAGTATCGACACCGATATCCGAAAAGCCTCCGATACCACCTAAAACGCTGGTATCGATATCGGAGAGTACCTGAGTTTATGCACCGATCCGATACCACGTAGTTTAGCCCTGAAGAAAATCTACTAACGTAGTTAATTTATGTCCTTTTTCCGTTACGACTGACTGACAAACAAGCAAGTTCCATGGCATATTGTTTGTTCATGTTTCAGAAAAAGTTTAACCCGAGCCAGGCCGAACAAAAAAGATAGCAATCGTAGTAGTAGTATACAGCTGTTGAAACATAATGAAATATATGACACGCTGGTATCGGATCAGTGCTCGGTACAAGTCCAGGTATCGGAATCGCTATCAGGAAAAAATAGGCTCGGACCAACTCTAGTATCGAGAGAGGTGTGAATCTTCACTGATCTCCCAATTCAATTATCATGTCTTCGATTCGATATCTCGATGAATCACGATGCGTCAAATAAATGTTTCTATTAAAGCCATGTAGGATATTTAATTCATAGCTTTTCAAGCTTCAAAAACCACACCTTCTGCAGTGCTCTAATACTAAATAACTTGGATACATAAATCTATACAGCACTGAGCACATGGCACTTCCTGAATGTGCAAAACATACCAGAATATGTAAATAGAAATGTTGTTAGGCCGACATTACATTATAAACAGAAATAATCGATTATGAGCCGGCCGATTATCGATCCACGTCCACAATTCGATGCATCGATTATTTGATTAATTTCAACACTTTGAGTATCGAAAACGCCTCGTCATTCAATATCAAACTTCAATACCCGAGAAGTAAATCTCATCAGCGTCTGTGAGCCAATCAGCACGCAGCATGCTTCTACCGAGATCTAATAATGTCTGTGATTGGCTGTCTAACGTTACACGTCGTAGAGATACGCAGGAAAAACTCTACGTTACAGAGACGGGGCTCACGTAGTAGGAGCTGAATCATAAACAATATTTTTTTGTTAAAATGGATTTTATAAAATTGGTATCGGGGGGGAAAAAAAAGTATAGTTCAGGAACCGGTATCGAAGTCGCGGTGTTTGTACCGGTATCTAACATTTTTGAACGATACCCAGCCCTACTTACAACACAGGCTGATAAGACATAACACAAAAGTCTCACCTACTGCAGCTTTTAATACATTTTCTTTCACCAAACAAGTACAGTCACAGTGTGCAGCATTAACACCTTCATATGTGAATATAAACCCACTCAGTAACTGCTTGATCGCTACCAGCCACAGCACCAGATCCCACATCTTGTCTTGTGTGCAAATCCTTTTCGCCCGCTGGCTGACGGGGCTCTTTCCTCGTCTACCTCTCAGGGAAAGATGACGTTCTGGACATCGAGATCGACTCCTACATCCACTGCATCACCGCCTTCGTCAAGCTGGCCCAGAGCGAGTACGTCCTCCTGGCGGAAATCATCCCCGAGCACCACCAGAAGAAGACCTTCGACTCCCTCATCCAGGTCAGAGAGACGAGGGAAATCTCTTAGAACGTAAACAATATTGAACGCTCGTTGAGTCCACGTGGAAGGATTTTTATCAGAAATCAGCCTCAGGGATTCTGAAGTCACTTGGTTTTTCGTCTCTATTGTGCAGAACTTTGCACAAAACTCCAAATGTATCAAAAACGCACAATATAAAAAAAATGCTGTCTTTTTTTTCTTATGGTGTCTACTTATTTTGCATATTTTGTTCAATTTACAGCAGAAGTTATCTGAGG
Organism: Perca flavescens; assembly: GCF_004354835.1. NCBI lineage: Eukaryota > Metazoa > Chordata > Actinopteri > Perciformes > Percidae > Perca > Perca flavescens. Next base: position 4,571,583 of record NC_041351.1, read on the forward strand.
TAAAAATATTCACACACAGTGCAGTTAGTCTCAGTTACATGCAGTTTAAGAAACCGATGATATTCAGGTTAAGGTAATACCCGAACCTTACCCCGGAGTTCTCATAACTCATAATGAACAGAGGTAGAGAACTCCTTCAGTAACCGGGGGATTCCTGCATGTATACACCTTAACCGGGTTAGGCGTCTGCGCATGCTCCAGCTCCCCCTCCCCACTCAGCTCAGAGTGGTTTTTGAACCAGAAATAATCAAGGGGGGGTAAGCTTCGCTTCAGAACTCGAACCTCGTATAGCACCATTTTGATGCTACAAAGCGATCACCTCCCGTTAACATCCCATTGACTCCCATTCATTTTGACGTCACTTTGACAGCGAATAACTTCACATCTGAAGCGTTTAAAGACTCTATTTGTCCGTTGTTTATTTCTAAAGAAACACGACAATGTATAAAAGGCTCCATTACCTTGTACCTCACGTTATGGCTCCGTAGCAGACGCTTTTATAACAATAGGCTAACGATTGGGTCATAACCACGAGACTTACTGTCCCACAGTAGAGGAATTACCGTATAGTACAGGAGAAGCTCACAGGCAGTTTGGACTTCCATTATCTGTTTAGGTTTAATTACTAATGTTAACTAGCATGTTAGTGATCAGTAATTAGCCTGTGTCTATGTTATCTCCTTACATATAGCTACGCTCTCCGTCTCTGTAAGATTGGGAATGATTGAGATTTCTCTCGGCAAAGCTACCAGAAGACTTACAACTTTCAGACACGTTGCTCACGTCACATTTACGTTGTTTCTCTCAGTTGGAGGCTGCTCAGTAACGCTCAGCGCTGACCGGAAAAGTGCTTCTAACATCCTTCACTGGTCTCCGTCCAGAGACACGGGATCTGTTGGTCCATTATATACTGTCTATGGAAATAATCAGTCAGGGCTCCGAGTAGTTGTCGTAGCTATGACACCATACAACGAAACAGCGATGCCCGAATTGGCAGCCTGTGGTCCGACTGTTTTACTCCCCGCCGAGGAGAGCTGGGCGAAAAATCAAATATCATATTTTTGACCAAATACATCAATGTCAATATTGCGTACCCAGGGAGCGGAGTGTCGTGCGTGGCTATAGGGGTTAATCAGTTCGCCTAGGTATGAGGGCGCAAGGCTATTCAGCGATTTGTAGGTAAATCTGCTCTTGCCTGTATAAGTAACCATCATCAGTGTCATCATGTGTGATCTGCTTCCCGTTTCCCTCGTCCGTCCACAGGAGGCGCTGGACAACCTGATGCTGGAGGGAGACAACATCGTGTCTGCAGCTCGCAGAGCCATAATGCGCCACGACTACTCCGCCGTGCTCACCATCTTCCCCATCCTCAGACACCTGAAGATGAACAAGTCTGAGTTTGACACAACTCTGCAGGTCTTCATCAGTTTAGGCTCATGGTTTTGCACAGCAGGCTCTTTTGTAGGAGTAACATGCTGTATACCAATAATCATATATTTAATAAGGGTTAAATAAATGTCACTTTGTGCGCAGGGAACAGCAGCAAGCACCAAGAACAAGCTGCCGACTCTCATCACCTCGATGGAAACTATTGGAGCCAAAGCTCTGGAGGAGTTTGCCGACAGCATCAAGGCAAGGCTCACATTTCAGCGTCTGTCACCTAGGCCTGCGCAATGTATCGCAATTTGAATCGCAATTACGATTTCAGCGCCTAATGATCACAAAAATGGAGTAGAAAAAATTATTTAGCACGTTATGTTTTGCAGATAAACAAGTATTTTTGTGTTCTGAATGAGAAAAAAAACCTTTCAAACGGGAAAAGTATTAAGGGAAATGTCACAGTTCAAGGTGTTTTCACTGTTGATTTGTTTTACCTTTTCACTGGTTTTGAAATAGTTTAAAAATTGCAACATTTTTCCAAAAGACAGTGAGTAGTCGTGTTTAATAATCGGCATTTCAATGTTGACCAAAATATTTGTGATGATGATTCTTTTGACATAATCGAGCAGCTTGACCATCACCAATTGCAGATTATTCCTTCAGTAGATATTTGCTGAAGTCTCTCCATGTTTAACCACAGAATCATCCTGACGAAGAGTACAACATCCTGCATTCTGGGGAATTTTTCTGCAACAATTTCCTTTTATTAACGTTAATTAATTAGGGGTCCAAGCCAGCAAAATCACATCCTAATTTTTCCTAATCCTGTTGTGGTGTTTTACCCCCCCACTGCAGCACAAGTACACACAATTCTTGTTTTCCGTACATGTTTTGAAGCCCGTGAACGGTTATTTATTTACCTCCTTTTGCGGAGTGGGTCTTTTTGTAATTTAAATTTTTATTTGCAAATATGACAAACAGCTCATATGGTACAGCTTACAGAAGACCGATAGGACGAGAAGGTCAGATAGTGAAATAACATTTCAGTCAAAGCACAAGTTATCCTGGTCACAAGGAATGTGAAAAATGTACAAGCTGAGCAGACAAAAAGTACAGTAGTATTAGTTAAACTAAACAAACAAAATATCAGTAAATAATCTCATAATCAAGCTACTAGTTAGAAGTCAGGTGGACCATAAAGTGCAGAGTGGGTCTTTGAGTCTTTCATATTTTTTTAAGCGGGGACAAATCTCCCTCTTCTAAACATTTAGTGCCTGAGTGAGTAGATATTTGCTGAATTGTCTCTTGTTTGACCACAGAATGATCCTGATAAAGAGTACAACATGCCCAAGGATGGAACGGTCCACGAGCTGACCAGCAACGTAAGTCCAACGCTCACTCACCCACGTAACACGGCAGGATTTATTTGCTCTCTCTCTGCTATTCAAACTCGACACCTTTTTTTTTCCACAAGCACCTCTCGCTGTTTGTCCGTCCCCGGGGATCTGGGTTGTCTCCATGGGAACGGCCAACGGCGCTGGGTTTAATGAATAAGCCGAGGCGATGCTTAGCTTGACCTCTCTCTCTCTCTCTCTCTCTCTCTCTCTCTCTCTCCCTCTCCCCCTCCCGTAGGCCATCCTGTTCCTGCAGCAGCTGCTGGACTTCCACGAAACAGCCGGAGCCATGCTGGCCTCACAAGGTACCGTTATCTTCCCGCCTCTCCGCTCGGCTGCTTAGATGCCGTTTCCCTTTTTAGCGCTAACATCAGCGGTGGTCCTCATCACATGTCTGTGATCTAAACGATCAGGGTTTCCCCCAGAAACGTTAAGCCCGGTGGCAAGTGTCTTTTATTACCGACGAGAGCCCGACCGGGGCCAGTCACAGACTGATGGCAGCGTTAATGTAGAGCCCAGTAGTTTCTGTGATTACATCATCATGGACGAAATCGCTAAAATTGAGAATAAAAAAAAAAAAAAAGAAGCTAAACCCTCATGTTGTCCTCGGGTCAAATTTGAAGTGTTTTCAAAGTTTCTCGATCAATACTTTCATGGTGAAAGTCTGTGATAATCCGTAAACCTACAGTACGCTCCTCTGATCTTACCTATTACTCAAGATAATTCGTAATTTCTGCTTATGTTGCTGAAAAAATGAGGCATCATTTCTTGTAAATGAGGTTAATTGTCCATAAATTCAAAAAAGAAGTGTACATCTGGTGGTAATATGTTATGAAGTTGGCTAAGAGGATGTAACACAGAATTGTGTCATCTATAGGCTACTTTATGCTTCATAAACAGGCAAACCAAACCAGAGGACAACAAGTGCATGGTCGTCGTGACGATATGAGGGTTAAAGACAGACTAAATAGGGCCCTACATTATGTCTCTACTAAAAGCTAACTCAAGCTGTGATTATTTCTACCTTTCCAACCGAGCCACCACGTACTGTAACTGTAGTTGGAAAAAAAGTCTTGAAAATATATTCAAACAAAATTCCCAGTGGCTTCGGCCTGGTGGGCCACCAGGCTTGCAATTCACTGGGCGGGAAACCCTGCCAACATCACATATTTAAAGCTGGAACTTTAACCTGGACCCTATTTTCTATGTTTAGTGTCTTTACTGACTAGTGTCAGTCTAAGTGACTGATGGGAGCAACAATCTTTGACATTGGTCCAGTATTAAGCGAGATCGCTGCAGTCGGCAGTCAGCGAAACAAGCTACAATGTAAGTTAACAGGGCAATTGTCCAGCTTGTATTTACCTTCACTAAAGTGCTCCTTTTGCCATTGATAGACTCAGATTATTATTCTTATTAAGTGTCTGACAACATTATGGAAAGGATTTCTAACGAGGTTAACCTTTCTGTTAAAGAGTAAGATCCTTTTTTTAAACATAAAAACATCCGCGAAATTGCGTTTCGCTAAACCCACCAGACTCCATGTAAATAAAAAATCTTAAAACACACTTCATTCACAGTCGACAGAAACAAAATAAAACTATGAAAAGACGTTTTGGGTCATCTTTCCACTTTCCCAACCATCACAACGCTAGTTGTGGTTGAAATAAACACATAGTTTACTGATTTACATGTGAAAATATGTTGGCTCTATACACACTAAAAGTATTGCTTTTTTAAATGGAGTCTGGTGGGTTTAGCGCGAGCGACTTCAGAGCTGTTTCTGGTTAAACAGAAAGGTCTCAAAGAGGTTTTAAAGGTCTATCTCTGAAGGGATCCTTTCTATAATGTTGTCAGACACTTAGAATATTAATCTGAGCCTGAGCATTTTTGTGAAGGTAAATACAAGATGGACAATTGCCCCCTTAACTTACAAGGCTTGTTTTACCACTGCCGACTGCAGCAATCTCACTTAATACTGGACCAATGTCAAAGATTGTTGTTCCCATCATACACTTAGTCACAAAAACATAGGAAAGGCTGAGAAAAACGGTAGTTACCCTTTTAAAAGTCTTATATTTGACTTGGTAAAACCTGCTGAAACCCTAAATAAAACATTCTGAATCTTATTCACAAGCTGTAGCACCAATCCAGCACTGTCAGAGCTTTTCCTCATTTCCATTCTGTACCTGTGAATGATTTGTTTTCACCTTCACCCCTCCGTCTTTTTGTGCCGCATCAGATGGCTTTTCTCTTATTTTCAGAGGGAGCCAGCAGATTCAGTCCCTGTGCATCAATCACAGTAATATTTCAGATAAGATGTATTCATTTAAGTTGAATTTGATTTCTTTTAATACATTTCTAATCCAATCACAACTCACATGGGGGTTGTAAATGCGTATCTGAAGGTCTCTGGCTCCCTGCTGTTCGCTGTCGAAGGCAGCTTTGCTTTCCCCTCTTCCATTATCCGACTGCCTGGCTGATGACTGGTTGCTTACTTGGCTTACTCTGCACTAACCAATCTTTTTCTAACCCTCTTTTTGCACTTGTGCCTCTTTTTTGTCTTTCTCTTCTGCCTTGCCTCGGCCCTTTTAGTACTGGGGGACACTTACAATATACCTTTAGACCCCCGAGGTAAGCAAAAAGTGAATGTTGATACTGGGAACTATTATTGCAGCTAATTAATTCCCAAGGACGGGAGAGAGAGGAGTCTGTTTTCGTAATGAGGCGCTTGTGATGTGCGTGTGCTGAAGTGCAGGTTTTAGACGCTACCATGGCAACCTGAGTGCTTTCACTGTAATGAATACTTTGAGTGGAGATAGTAGATTTAGAGTAGATGTAGATTATGCTCCCAGTCTTGATCTAAAGAGTAGTGCTGCCACATCTTGGTCGATTAGTCGACTAATCGGTAGTTTTGGTCTTAGTCGACTAAGATTTCTTAAGTTGATAAGTCATTTTTTTATGCTTATTCATGCTTAATTACTCATTTCCAAGAAACTTCTGAGCACATTTATGGTAAACACACAATTTAAAGTGGTGCTTTTGCAGGATTAATTGTGGAGAAACTCAGTTTTACAGATTGTTAATTAACTACATTTATATTGTGCTTTTCTAGTCTTAACCACCTCTCAAAGCGCACAGCTCTGTCGATTACATCAAATAATCGATTAGTCGACAAAATCGTATAATTGTTAGTCGACTAAGAATTTCTTTAGTCAAGGGCAGCCCTACTAAAGAGACGTAAAAGCAGTAGTGGTGAGGCTCTACATTGTGGGTCATTGAGTGAAGAAGACTCTGCTCTTCTAACAGCTTTTCTGTATTACTTTCAGAGACGAGTTCATCGGCGGGCAGCTACACCTCCGAGTTCAACAAAAGGCTCCTCAGCTCTTATATATGTAAGTAGAGGAGTAACCACTACCTCCTTTCTTGTAAAATGTTCCAAACAGTTTTTGTTTTGGGAACTAACGGACGTCGTTCCCCTCTCAGGTAAGGTGTTGGGGAACCTGCAGCTGAACCTGCTCAGTAAATCCAAAGTGTACGAGGATTCGGCGCTGAGCGCCATTTTTCTGCACAACAACTACAACTACATCCTCAAGTCGCTGGAGAAGTGAGTTTTCCTTCGTCGGTGTAGATCAGGGCTTCTCAACGGGGGCGGTACAGGATATGTCAGGCCACAAATAACATAAAACATCCACTTACTGCACAGCAAACCATGCCACTGGGTTTTTTTTAACGTAGTTTTTACTTAAGTAGTTGTACATTTTTATTCCCAACTTGTACATGGGGGGTGTTCAGAGGATGATGGTTGGTTTTCAGGCGAGTTTACACCAGCGATTCACAACAATACGAGTTTACACTTTAAACTACTTGCAAAAAAAAAGTGGTCTACAACATTAAAACAGTCCAGTTTACACCACTGCGACTGGACGAGACTTCTCTTCTCTGTTTCTGTCGGCTCCGTGCTGCCTTCACGGGAACGGGACGTCAAAGTATCATCGTAAATGAACTCCGTACTGCAGCGTTATGTATCAGTCTTGTTGTGAACTTTAAAGTCTCCATCAAACATTAACATAATTTATCTTTTAATAGGTCTATGAACATAGCCGTTGAACATTTATCATTCAATTATATGATTTCTTTTTTTTTTATAACAATAGTACCAACAATAATAATCATAACAATAATAGGGACTAATCATGAATATTCAGGGCAACTAGCCTGCATCTTATTTGATGAGTGGGGGGGTAAGGGACCTGGATTATGGATAGGGGTGCGCTGGCCCACAAAGGTTGAGAACCACTGGTGTAGATGAACTGTAATCACAACACGGCTGCTGCCGAGATAAATTAGATTAGATTAACTTTATTGATCCCAAATTGAGAAATGTCAGTGCTATCATCTCTATCATCTCACTATCAGACACATTGCACACATACAGAATATACAAGAAATAACAAATAGGATAGAATACAAGAACAAATATTCAAAAAATGAAGACAAAAAATACAAAGGAATAAATATATACGTGTAAACAAGTTAAGAATAAAAATGTAAAACTACTTAAATAGTATTTATAAAGATTTAAGTAAAGCTTATGTTTGTGCAAGTTGCACTTAGTGCAGTATTGTGATGTATATGAGTTTTATCTGACGTTTTAAAGTCCAGAGTGGTAAGGACCAGACCAGGGTTTTTGTACAGGATATGTCAGGCCACAAAAAGCATCCACTTACTGCACAGCAAACCATGCTACTGGGTTATTTTACGTAGTTTTTACTTACATTTTTCTAAATACTATACCCAACTTTTACAGTATTTACGTTTGTACATTCTTTCCTCATTTTTTTAATGTCTGTTCTTGTATTCTATCCTATTTATTTATTATTGTATATTCTGTATGTGTGCAGTGAGTCTGATATTTTGCTGATGTAGCACTGAAATTTGCCAATTTGAGATCACTTAAAGTCCATTTAATCTAATTTACGTGAGTCAATCTGTCTCCGGTACATTTGAGACGTGTCCCCTGTGGATGTGTTCAGGTCCGAGTTGATCCAGCTGGTGACGGTGACTCAGAAGAAAGCGGAGAGTTCGTACAGAGAGCTGATTGAGCAGCAGATCCAGATGTACCAGCGCAGGTAAACTCCGACGTGCTTTAATAAGTCTTTCCACGTGTGTGCTGTCCACCGCTCGGCGCCTCACTATGACTCGATGTGTTTTAATTCTGTCGCAGCTGGTTGAAAGTCACAGAGCACCTGACGGACAGGAACATGCCCGTCTTCCAACCCGGCACTAAGGTCAGAATTTTTTGTTGTCTTTCATAGGGCTGCCACATCTTAGTCGATTAGTCGACTAATCGGTAGTTTTGTTCTTAGTAGACTAAGATTTCTTTAGTTGATTAGTCATTTTTTATGCTTTTTTCATGCTTAATTACTCATTTCCAAGAAACTTATGAGCACATTTCTGGTAAACACAAGATTTAAAGTGGTGCTTTTGCAGGATTAATTGTGGAGAAACTCAGTTTTACAGATGGTTAATTAACTACATTTATATTGTGCTTTTCTAGTCTTAACCACCTCTCAAAGCGCACAGCTCTGTCAATTAAATCAACTAATCGATTAGTCGTCAAAGTCGTATAATTTTTAGTCGACTAAGAATTTGTTTAGTTGAGGACAGTCCTAGTCTTTCATTCTCGGAGAACAGCACCAACTTTTGGTACAGAAGCATTTAACATCTAATGTTGAAAGGCTGTCATAACCTGTAAAGACTGGGGATCTTTCAGGGTCACACGTTGCAAAACTACAACTAGATTTGTTTTGAAACATTCAACCAAGCTAGCGAGCTACCGCCAGCGTTAGCTGGTAACTTCATGGAAAGTTTACAGATTTTCTGTTCTGCCGTTCATGCAGATGAATGTCTCAAGTACCAGGCGGCGCTAATCCGTATTGTTGGCCCCAAAAAATGAAAACCGGAAATGACGAACGCATCACGTGGGTCTGGCTTCTCCCGAAATTTCAAAGCAAACCATAATGGCGGCTCGTTCGGAATACGATCTCGTATTTTACGAAAATAGTTCACCGAAACGTGTTTCTGAAAACATTTTAAGCGATAAATTGGCCGTGCAGTTGCTGAATCTGTCTGTTGTTTTTTTTTGATCGACTGTGGTCAGTTTGAAAGATTTTCATCAGATTTTAAGAAGCGTTCGTTACTCTCATCCCGCTCGTCATTTCTGGTAAGTGTTGTAAGATAATTGCACTGAATAAATGGTCAAAGGCCTGCACTCGACCAATCAGATTGGTCATTGAGTCCGACTGCCCACCCACCGATTCAACAAGTTTAATTCCTGTGTAAAGACATTTGACTAATATGTCGACAAAATGAACCAGGTTTTATCCAATGTTCCCATTTCTGTTCTGTATGTGTATGCAAATTAGCACATATTAAGCAAGATAATGCCTCATTTGCATATTTAAACATACAATATCAGAAAACGTGTGATGAAAAATAGAACTGCCTTAATATCCGTAATCAACTGGGGAAGTTTGATGGTTTTTTTTTTAGTTTAAAGTTTTGACCCAATTCACCTGTAGAGTCTAATCCTTAAGGTCTTACAAATATCTAGAGTCAAAAATCCATAGAACGCGTCGACTCTGAATTATTTTGCCTTCTGTCATGAGTGTTCCCGCTAAGTATACGTTTTGTAACCGAGGTCTTGCCTTCCTCCAGCTGAAGGACAAAGAGCGACAGGTGATTAAAGACAAATTCAAGGTGAGCCCAGAATCCCTTTCACGTAACCAAAAATTCTTCCAACAAACCAAATCCTGTACAGATCCACACTGATGTATTTTACGAATGTAAAAGAACAAACGGATGTGTCCATTGTTCTCCCCGCTCGCTGCCTCTCAGGGCTTCAACGACGGGCTGGAGGAGTTGTGTAAGATCCAGAAGGGTTGGGCCATCCCGGACAAAGAGCAGCGAAACTTCATCCGCCAGGCTCAGAGGAGGGTGGTGTCTGATGCTTACAGGGCCTTCCTGCAAAGGTGAGAGGGGTCTGGACCCAAAGTCACAAAGTTTACAGTATTTTCAATTCAATTTTTTAATAGAGTCAGATCTAGGGATGCACCGAATCCAGATTTTTGGGGTTCGGCCAAATACCGAATCCAGTGGTTGAGATTGTGCTGACTCCTCCTCCCATCCTCAGTCCATTACCACAGTGAACACATGAATGAAGTAAACAGGGACTGGCCTTCCTTTGCCGTACCGGAAGTTGCTGCATTCTGGCTGCTGTCTGGAGATTCCTTCGTGCACAACTCGTATTCTTTCAGATGTTTTAGACCAGATGTTGTAACAGCGGCCATGTTGTGTGTAGTTTAGGGTCCTCGCCACCACCAGACCAATCAGCATTGAACAGATTGAACATGTAGCTGGACTTGAATGGCCTTCTTCTGACTGAAAGTACTGCCAAACAACAACTTTTTCTGCTCACGAGTTCCATGTCCACTTTCTCACAGCCTGCTGCATTGAACGCTCCACCTACGTAAACACCTTCCCGTAATCAACCGCGCCGTCACTACGGTGACCAGCGTAGTGTAAGCGTAGGGTTCGGTGGAAAAAAACCAATACCAAGGTTCAGCAGAAACCCAACCCCGTCAAAAAGCCCAATATTCGGTCAAAGCCGAAACCTGGATTTGGTGCCTCCCTAGTCAGATAATAACAGGAGTTATCTCAGGACATTTTACAGATGGAGTAGGTCTAGACCACACACTCTTATTTACAAAGACCCAGCAATTATCTTCGACAGGTCGAACAATAACAATACATTTCATTCTGATTCAGTGGTGGTTTACAGTTCTTAGCCGGGCTTCTTTCAGCGTAAAACTGCCGCTTACTAACGCAACGAGCAGCCTGGAAATACGGTGGCTGCTATGGAAAAGAAAACCGGTGCATGTTCAATTTGGAGCCGCTGATCGGATTCAAAACCAAATTTTCCAAACGATTCCAATAAAAAACGATTCTATTGGAAATCACAATTTTTTGAAACGACATCAAGTTGGAACATCTTCTCAATGGCCAATCCTAGATATGATCCATGTTTAAGGCTACATTTACATCGCTACGTTTTGGTTTGAAAACAAATATCTCCTGCTACGTTCCCACCTCTCATTCCCCCTGCTCTTCTTGGTCTGATTCCCTTTTCACACAGGACAACTTTTTATTTCTTTTCTAGATGCGCCAACATCTCTTTCACCAAGAACCCGGAGAAGTATCACAAGTATCGGCCGGAGGAGGTGGAGGAGATGATCGAAAAGCTGTTCGACACGTCGGCCTGAGCCAACGGCGACTCACCTTCCTCAAGCGCTCCAAACGCGTCCCTTTATTCACCCTCTCCTCACACTACTGTCGCCCCCCCGCTGGGTCCGATGAATGCTTTTGTACAAAGATAACATCATGATGTATTTATGTAATTTAGCCATTCCAGCTTAGCATTTCAAACAAATAAAAGGGAAATCTGTGAATCAGTCCCGGGTCAATTCGTCTTGTAGATCAGTGTTTCTCAAATAGGGGCACGTGTCCCCCTAGGGGTACTTTGGAGTACTGCAGGGGGCACGTGTCCCCCTAGGGGTACTTTGGAGTACTGCAGGGGGTACGTGTCCCCCTAGGGGTACTTTGGAGTACTGCAGGGGGCACATGTCCCCCCTAGGGGTACTCTGGAGGACTTCTACGTTTTTTTTCTGCTTTTTTCAAAGTTTTGGTTGCTTATTTGAATTGTGTCACTTTTGTTGCCCTAGTGTTGCCGCCTTCTTTTTTTCTGAGTTTTTATTGCTATTTTTGCTATTCTTTCTACCGTCTTTTTCCAAGGTTTTGTTGTTTTTTCCGCCTTTTTTCATCATCATTTAAATGTTTTCCAGGTACAACGCTGTATTCTTCCTCTTTATATAGACTTTTTTTCTTTTCTACCAAAAATTATTCGCACACAGCTTAAAAAAAACTGTTCGAAGGGGGAACGTCATTGAAAAAAGCTTGAGAACCCCTGTAGTAGATGATGGTTACACAACATCGTAGGGCAGATAATTAGACTGCTTTACTGACATGAGGAATAACAGACGGAGCCGGACACCGAGTGTCTGTTTGGTTACCTTGATCACCACAGAGGAGCGAGGAGAAGCCGCTCTTTTCGGTATACCTCGGCGCAGACAAGCACGTCATTAGAGCCTCCAGTCGTTGGTAACAAGCATTCAAAGGTTTCCTCTAGAAGGAACGCTTGATTTCACCGGTTGTGACCTTTTTTGTGTGAAAGTAACCCTAATGAGCTCAAACGCTCAAAATACATGTGCACAGAGGAGGTGTGTGTCTCGGTGCTGTGTTTCCATGGAGAAAGACTTGAACATGTTCAGCCAGTAGCTGTGTTTACATGATTGTTGAGCTTGTATAAATGTTCAAAGGCTCGAAACGACATGTTCCAACAAAATTAATCTCATAACCCTTTCTTTTTATTCGGCTCAAACATCCACTTGGACTCAAGGATGAACTGATTAAATTTAGGTGGTCATAACACAATAATTCCTACTCTAATTATGACAAAATGTCACACAAGATAAGATCAAATCTGTTTTATGCAGTCTATGGTATCTTTTTTTTTCTTGCACCAACAATCAACAGATAACATTAAAAACATAAACATAAAAAACATCTGTATGGCCACCCAACAAACATCTGACACGCCTTTCCGTACACACACGCACACCACGTCCAAACATGTTTTTTTTTTTTTATATATATATATATATATATATATATATGATTGCAGTCCCACCGTGATTCACAGATCACATTTGTGGGTGTGTGTTGAGTGGGGGGTGGGGGTTGCAGTCCTATATACAGGGGAGTTATGGGGGACAAATGTCAAATATAAAATGATGAAGTGATGACATTTTGAATACCAAAGGTCAACTTAACTGTGACATGTTATAAATCATAAACACATTTCGGGTCATTCCTCAACACCACAGCTCAGGAACAGAAGGTCAGGTACTACACTGGAGCCACTGGCGATTGTTTAGATCTTCTGTGCTGTCTAGTTGAAGAAGCATCTATATTTTGCCCTAAAAATACACTTAATACCTTTCATTAAAGATGTTCAAAGTCTCCACTACATATATTAGGCGAGTCTGGACAGACATGGATGTAAACTGCAACTTGACTGGTTGGCGTAGGCGTACAACCATGAGGCGGTAATTCTAGTTTTAAATCTGGGTCGAGTGGCTTTTGTCAACCTCTCGCAGCCTGAAGTGTACGTCCTCTACAGCACGGCAGTCATTATGGGATACCCTGTGATAGGAAGCCACTCGACACCTGTCGAGTGACCTGTATGAAGGATCTCCGAAAGGATTAACTGTAACGTGTTTGAAGTTAATGACATGAGACAGAGAAGAGTTAACCTTCATGTTGTCCTCGGGTGAAATTTGACCCGTTTTCAAAGTTTCTACATCAGAACATTTGGGTTTCTTTCAACCAAATTGTCCAGAAGTATTACTATCATTGACTGTTGGGTGTCTTAGTCAATTTTACAGTATTATTCTGACTAAACTATGACGGTCTGTGATTATCCATAAACAAAAATAAGATATAATTTCATACATACCTAATTAATTTTAAATTAGGTCTATTGACCATACTGTAAATTCCAAAATGAGTGTAAAAATAGTGGTAATAAGTTGGTGGCAGTGGGGGAAAGAAATGTAGGAAAATGCTACAAAACTGTTGAAAAGAGACAAAAACGTTTAAAGTGCCCATATCATGAAAAAAAAATATCACTTTTTCTTGGATTTGGGGTGATATTTTGTGTCTCTGGTGCTTCCACATTCATACAAACTTTGAAAATAAATCCATCCATTCTGTTCTGAGTGAGATACGGTTTCTGAATGTGTCCTGCCTTCAGGCTCCGGGTGAGCTGTTCAAAAATCGGCCCGGCTTGTGACGTCACAAGCTGAAACGAGCTGGCTAACCGCAACCGTTAGCTCGTAGCGTTAGCGTTAGCATCTAACAATCTAAAGGAGCTGCAGCAGTGAGAGAGAGAGCTGTGCAGTACAACAAAAATATGGTGTTTTTTTTTTAAAATCAAACCATGTAAACCTATTGTGGTACAATATTAAGACACAATTATGAACCTGAATGTGAGCATGATATGGGCGCTTTAAAAGAAATGTGACAAAAACATCAAAAGTGTTAATGTTCATTTTTGACATGGGAGGACAACACAAGGGTTAGGTAACTTGATGGATTTATTATTTCAACAACTCTTACGATAATACTGTGGGCAGGCATGAAAACACAAAGAAACGTGTGTCTGACATCAACTTTATGTTGTGAGTTGTTACAGTCTCAGACAGTCGGTCACATATAATCCACACACAACACGGAGGTTTCCACTGACAATAATTTATCATGCAGCATGTTTCATCAACAGTCAAAATAACTTTGAGATAACACTGAGGCTTGTTGAGGTATCATGTACGAGATGCTGAATTAGCAACACAACACACAAATATTCAGATGTGTGATTGAAAAGCTGTATGGCAACGGCTGGTTGCATAACGCTAATGTTTCAGTCAACACCAGACAGTCTCCACACTGACTGTAGTGAGTCATTCCTTCTGCAAACTCTTACTCTGTTACACTTTTTTGGGTGACATTGATGACTTAAATTTGGCATGTTTTCTTTGGATTTAAACACTTTATTTTGAACTAGTATTTTTTTTTCTTCTCGATTTTGTTGCATTTTGTTAATATTTGATTTATATTTCGCTTCCCTCGCCATACTTTTTCTTTCTCTTTCTTCTTTGTCTTTCGGTAAAGCACGTTGTATCTTGCTTTTTATTTGCGCTTAATTTATTAGTAATATTGAACTTTAATCGTACAAGTCACTGAACACAAAAAGAGGTACATTCCCTTTATTTTGTGTCTAAAAATAAAAGGTTGGTAACTAACTAGCAGAGCCCTGTCTTGTGGGTCTTGCCCTTTTTAAGCTGTGTGATTTCCAGGAAAGGTACTTGAGAATCTGGCCAACCGTGAAAGTCAGGCTCCGAGTATCGGTTGAATCATGTACACCGTTGCTACGTTGTGGTGTTTAGAGAGGTGTCCACATGCTGACTACGTGTTTGTTTCTGGCACAAAGAGAACGGATTCGACACAAATCGAGGTGTCTGAGGACTTGCTAATTGTCCCATTAGAGTTACATCTAAAATGGATCCAAACAGTTCCTGAATTGGTCCAAAAAAAGGTGCCAGTACCCTAATTCAGCAGTTGCATGACTGATCATTGCATGTGCCTTGGATGTATTTATATTTATACGTATATCTTGTAGATGTGACCCCGGACAGACGACGATTCGATCTAAGGAGCTTGATTCGACTACCAATCTCACGGTGTCTGTAACCGTGGTTATGAAACAAAGGACCATTCCATTCGGGCTGCATGTTTTGATTTTACATAGAATTGCTTGTTTTTTTCCCAATGAATTATGATACATACCCTATTTTAGTATGAATATTAGCCTATAAATAATACTGTTAATAACCGAAGAAAGGGTACTGCGTTGCAGCTGATGAGATCACAAGCCGGAACATAGCACGGACCCGCCTGGTGGGATTTAGGGGTCATCCTTTCACGTGGCGTTCACCATGTCTAATACAGCGGTTTGTCCTTTTGTCCGTAAAGGTGAAGGTTTTCCTCCGTTCATCACTTTCTTCTGCAATCGCCGATCAATAATTCTGTGCAGGCAGCGTCTCTGTTGATTTGCCACCGTTGTCTTTCCTTACAGACAAGTCTCGATGTTTTGAAGTCCGGTTAGATTAATACTTTTGGGACATTATGTCATCTAAAACGGAGATCTTTTGTTCAAAAATTAAAATGTCAAGAAAACATTTGGTTTACACAACATTGGTGAGACGCTTACTAAATAAGGTAGCCACTGAGGTAGCCATCCACAGACACAGTTAGGCTTAAAGCATACACTGTGCCTTCCACATGTATTTTAACATTAAAACATGATCAGGGTTTCCCCCAGAAAAGTTGTAAGTGTTTTTATATCTTTTATTTTGACGAGGGCCCGTCCAGACTGACGGCAGCATTAATGTAGAGCCAAATAGTTTCTGTGAGAACCGAAACATGGACGGAATCGTGAAAAATCGAGAATTTAAAAAAGCTATAAGACAGATTCCATAGGGCTCTACATTAAGTCAGTGCTAAAAGCTAACTGGAGATTTGAAAATATGACGTCTAAGTTTCCAAAAGAGCCGCCCCACTGTAACTAGTTTAAAAAAACGTCTTAAAAATACATTCAAAAATGTTTCCCCAGTGGCTTACGCCTGGTCGGGGGGACACTTAGGCTCGGTGGGCCACCAGGGAAACCCTGATGATGTGTAGATAATATATGAATATTCATCCATCCGTTTTCATCCATCAGGCCAAATTTAATATGCAACTACATATGGATACAATCTCTCTTTCAGCTAAGAGGTCCTTGGCCTAAGAAACGTTGAAGACCCCTGATCTAAAGAGAGGGTCGTAGCTCATGATGTTCAGTCGGCTCATCCTCTTCTACACCGGGTCCGGTTGGAGGCCTCGGTCTTCAGTTGGACATCTCCATGCTGCTGACCGTGTTCGCCGCCTGGACGACGTGCACCTTGTTGACCTCCCTCCTCTTCAGCGAGCAGCTGAACACCTTCCTGAAGCCTTTGCGGAAGTGCTTGGAGACGAGCGCGTAAACGATGGGGTTGAGGCAGGAGTTGGTGTAGGCCACCAGGTGGGACAGGATGCGGAGGACGTAGGTGGCGTGGTTGAGCGGGAAGCGTCCGAACCACATGCAGAGGATGACCAGGTGATGGGGGAGCCAGCAGAGGCAGAAGAGAGCGGCGACGACGACGATCATCTTGGTGACTTTGCGCTTGGACCGCCTCGACTCGGACATGTCCTTCACGGGGTCCACGCTGGTCCACAGGTATCGGATGGTGCGAGCGTAGGTGAGGCCAAGAACCAGCACGGGGAGGAGGTAGCCGAAGATGAAGGTGCACATGTCCATTATGATGCGTGGTTTGGACTCCCAGCCGGGAATACACACCACCGTACCAGCCAGGTCGATCTGTGAGTAGTAGCTGAGATACGGTGCCGAGAAAGCCAAGGCCAAGGCCCAGACCAGGCAGATGGAGGCCAGGGCATTCTTTGGTGTTCTCATCTCTCTGGAGCGGAGCGGATAGCAAATGGCCAAATACCTGTAAGAGCAAAGGGCAGGGTTCATACGTTTTGAAAAAACCTGGAAAAAAATTATGGAATTTGAAAAATGCAAATTCCAGGCCTGGAAAGGTTTTGGAAACATAAAAAGACCCAGCAAGTTTTGGAAAATTCATGGTATTTTTTTTTAACACAGTATAATAATAATAATATGTCATTAATACATGTATTTTCAAGTCGTCTTAACCTCGACGTTGTATTCGGGGAGCGATATGAATCCCACTATGAACCGCAGAAATTGTCATTAATTTTATAGTTACTGAGGGTAAACTTTAACACAGATTTTTATTCTTATTGTATAATGTCGACTGACATTTTCAGGAACACTTAGTCATGGAAATTTGCCAAAAAGTCATGAAAAAGTATTGGTCAAAATGCGTATGAACCCTGAAAGGGAAGAGATCCAGATGTTCATTCCTGACGGAGTGAATCTGTATAGTTTGTGTTGTTGATTATATACAGTATATGTATTTCAATCAATCACCATGTCATTTAAACATTTGAAATCAGTCCCTCATTTCGTTTTCCAATATCACATATTCACAAGCCTTTCGTCAGTCTCACTGAAGCGGCTGGTTGGGGACTACGGTATGCTTTTCTGTTGGCGTCTGTAAGACGCCTTTTGGCCTCGCCACCTCCGTACTTTACATTCTGTGACACCATATTTCTCGGCTGCTTGGCAGTTGTTTGACGACTCTGCTGCGTTTATCACCATCATCTTAAATTCAGCATCAAAACTTCTAAAAGTTAACCTGTTCCAAAGTATGGGGTCAGCGAACGCAAAAGTGCGATCACTCCACAGTTCGTACCTCGACCTTTGGGACTTCTAAAATAAGTTGCTTGGGTGACGCAATGACCTGTTGTGCTCGCAAACCATTAAAATCTCAGCCAAATACTAGAGATGGTCCGATACCGATACCAGTATCGGTATCGGCTCCGATACTGCCTTAAACGCTGGTATCGGTATCGGGAAGTACTGGAGTTTATGCACCGATCCGATACCACGTAATAAAGCCCTAAAGAAAATCTACGTTAAAGTAGTTTATTTATGTTCTCTTATGTTCTTCTTTTTCTCGTTGTAACTGGAGAATAAAAGAAAGTTCTGTGTTTGTTCATGTTTCACAAAGAGTTTAACCTGAGCCAGACCGACAACAAAGATAGAAATCATATCACATCCATACAGGGATAGTAGTATAAAGTTGTTAAAACATAATAAAATATATGACACACAGGTATCGGCTCGGTACTCGTAATCGGCCGATACGCATGTTCAGGTATCGGAATCGGTATCGGGAAGCAAAAAATGGTATTGGACCATCTCTACCAAATACGCCGGGGACAGTCTATTAATGACCTTCTTGTCCAGACATGGAAGTGATGAGCAGAAGTGATGAGCAAAAGTTACATTTTTACAATAAATCCCTTAAATATATAATATATAGGAGATATCACATTTGTAAACACACTTCAAAGTTGGCTTCTCCTCTCCGCCTCAGAGCCAGAGAGCGAGAGAGCAGCGGTGGTCGAACTAGAGAGTGAAAGAAGAGAGGGAGCGCCAAACAAAGCAGTGAATCGGAGGAATAAAACACTATTTTTCTGATTGTTTCACAGCAGTTACGTTCTAAAGTGCAAAAAAAAACCACACACACCTCCGCGGGAAAATGCCATATTGCCGGATTTTTGTGAATGCAGCTCTCATCTTGTCTGTTTTCTAATCAATGTTTTATTAAAAATACACAAAAATTGACACCATTCCATTGCCCCTTTTATCAGCCCCCCTGCCCCCCATAACACACATACAGTGTAAATAATTCCAAAACTAAGACCGTGTCGGTTAAACTTGTGCGTTGGTTAAAAAATGTACAACGGGCTGCACACCCTGCATGATATTATTAGCTGGGGGGTTACACACCCACCTGGGACCCAACAGCTCTTTGTTGACGCCCATAAACGTCCTGCACTCATTAAAATAAGAAGAAAAGAGAGAATCGAGGCAGACGGCAGCGTCTCTGCAGATACAGACATCGTCACACACTTCTAGTAGGCCTTAAGTGATGATAGAGAAAGATAGCTTTTGTATGAGTCTATACATTGTTTTCTATTTAAATTCTGCATATTATACCTCTGGTGTGATGTGAGGAATAAAACAGGAAACTTTTACTCATTTTTTAATTACATCTTAATATATTTATTTTAGCCTATATAATAAGTATTTATCTATCTATCTATCTATCTATCTATCTATCTATATATTTATCTATCTAAAATCCTGACAACGCCCTGTCAACTTACTGACAATTCCATAAAATATTAGTTCATACTTAGAGTATTTCCTATCTCCACTCACAATATATAACATGATGTTTTGCTTATGCTCGGGCAGCTTGTGTAGATTTCTGAACTTTCTGAAATGTAGTGGACCCACCTGTCCAGGGAAACAGCTGTCAGGGTGAAGATGCTCGCGTACATGGTGAGGAAAATGATGAAGTGCACGACTTTACAGACCGCCGGACCGAACACCCACTCATCCAGGGTGTAGATGGTGGCCTGGAAGGGCACGCAGAACACAATGAAACCCAGATCTGCTACTCCGAGGTTGAGGATGAACATGTTGGTGGTTTTGGTGTTCATCTGTCCGTTGCGGAGCAGAACCGCGAGGACCAGAGAGTTCCCCACGGTGCCGACCAGGAAAATGACCGAAAAGCCCAAAGAAATGACCACCGACTCCGCTTTCCAGGAGGAGAAATTCACCGAGGAGAGATTCATATTTAGGTTATATTCATTCATAATCCACGCGGGCAGATATCTCTTCGACAACGCTATACAGGCACGGCTCGTGGAGACGCGCGCTTCGTTTGCGCGCCCCGTTTCTCTATCCAGACGCAGCGCATCAGGCGTTAGACCTGGACCGTTCATCTCTTCCCAACCAAGGGTACTTGGACCCCAGGGGGGTACTTCTGCTGTTGCCAGGGGATACTTAGAAAAATTGTGGAGCAGCTCCACTATTTGAAAAAAATATATATATAAATGTATGTCATGTAACTGTGATGTAGGCCTATATTCATCTACACATGGACGTGATTATTTCCTGTAGTACGCTGCGCGGAGGATGTCACTTTTTCAAGCTCCTGAAGGTTTATTTTTCATTTATTTTTTAAGGCAATTCTCCTTCACATTTCTCTTGCAAATAAAATTATATATCAGAGATCTTCAATAGGGGGTCCTCAGAGTTACTGAAGGGGGTCCACCAAAGTATTGTTCCTTGATCAAGCATATTATTACCTAATATATATCAGTCTATTTGTGGGGGGGAAATGATGGGCTTACTGGCCCATATGTAAGGTAGTCGATCCACAGATCCAGTTTATCCTATGGATTCACTGTGCCACATGTGTGTTTAACAATTATTATTTTAATAGCTAGTATTCTATGTACTAAGAAGGTATGTATGAAGGCTTTAGGCCGCCCTACACGTTATTGTAGGATCAGTTTATTATGCAATTTTATTATATATATTATATGTAGGACGCCCCCTGTTATATACTGTATCTGTTATATACTGTATCTGTTCGGAGTGGCTCGTATGTATCCTATATCATCAGCTGGCTTTGACTGTTGCGAGTTGATTCTGGAAGAAGTGACGAGATCTCTGGTGAACACGAAGCAGGCTTTAGTTCTAAAGGTTTTACAGGCTTAATGAGACACACAAGGGTTTCTAACAATCCCCTCCGTTGGCTCCCATGACAGAGTAGAAAGATAACAGAGGGACTCCAGATGAAAGGAGGATTGGTTCGAGGTGGCCTCTCACACACACAGAGACATTCTCAGAAAGAAAACACATTAGATACACATTGATGATGCCAATTAAAACCGATGAGAGAACAGGCTTTCTTCAGAGTCTTCACAGAGTGGTATGTAACAGATTCACAACAGCATCCTTTTTAGTTTTCTTATAAATGTACTGTATGTGTAAAAAAAATAAATAATAAAAAGAATGGAAAAAAGACACAGACAGTAGCCTACTGTAGGAGGCTTTCCCAACCTCTGTCTCTCGGCTTAACAAAGCTAACTGATACATGGCTTTAACAGAGGAGCTCTGAGGAGTAAGTCTGCTTGCAAATGTTGCCAAATGCGTCAAATTCAGTAATGACAACTGTCTCAGACGTCACATTGTCGATCGGTTTATCGATTACACTTGCAGCAGTGTCTGATCGGTTTAAAGACGCCTGTTGTTTTTGACTGAATCATGTCAATACTCTGACACACAGTCACACATTCAGGGCTTAGACATGTTGTCTTTCAAACTACTACTTCTGCTGCTACTGACCCCTGAGATGTAACCTCTAGACCAGTGGTTCTCAAATGGGGGTACGTGTCCCCCTAGGGGTACTTTGGAGGACTGCAGGGGGTACGTGACATTTTTTGCAAAATGTTTTTCAGTTCCAAGGCTGTAGTTACTTCTACTGTCTTTTTTTTCTCTCCAAGTTTGTCTTTTTTCAAAGTTTGTGTCGCTTGTTTTTGAAGTTTGTCACCTTTTTTTGAAGGTTTTGTCGTTTATTTTGACCTATTCTTGCCTTTCTTCCTTACTTCTTTCTACTGTTTTTTTTTTTCTTCAAAGTTTTTGTCTCTTTATTCAAAGTTTTTCTTTCTGCTTTTTTTCCAAGTTTTTGTTGATTTTTTTCGAAGTTTGTTGCAAATTTGTTTTTACTTTTGTTGTCCTGTTGCCTTCCTTCTTTCTACGGTTTTTCGATGTTTTTATTACTATTTTAGACCTATTCTTGCCTTACTTCCTTCCTTCTTTCTACCACGTTTTTCCAAGATTTTGGCTTTCTTACAGTTTTTGTCTCATTTTTCATCAGCATTTAAATATTTTCCAGGTCCAAGGCTGTTGTATAGTCAATCTATCGCTGACATCACTGTATTTTTTCCTCTTTATAGAAAATGATAAGCACTGGTTAGGGGGTACATGGCTTAAAGAAACAATTCAAAAGGGGTACATTATTGAAAAAAGTTTGAGAACCTCTGCACTTAGACTTGTGATCTAGAAGCTACATTGAATTAACCTTAAACCAGTTAGTCAGTCAGTTAATTGGCGTTAACTTAGTTTGATGTTTTTATACAGTAAAAAATACGGCCTCTTATTGTATAATGTGTGTTTGTATGATTATGGGAAATTATTATAAATTACACAATATTTATATAATATACCAATATATAAAAAATAACCCGGTTTATGGGTAATATTTAACCCAGCAGTAGAGTTACTTTCAATCACTAGGTTGGGTTAAATAAAATAACCCAGCATTTGGGTTGAACTGGGTTAGTTAGTTGGTTAGTTTGTAGTTTATTTTGAACATGTTAAAAAAATAAATATATATATATATATATATATACATACATACATGCATACACACATTTACACAAAAATAAGAAGTTAGAATATAATGGGTGTATTTGAATACTTAAATTATTGTTGTTTTTAGGGTTGCTTTTGACTTCCAGACTGCAGAAAATCGATCCCAATGAGCCAGCAGTTTGTATCCAGTCACCTGTTGACCCTTCAGACAGGGGCATAGCACAACATTCTGGGTCCTGTAGAAAGGCATTTTCTATGGGCCCCTCCCCGCATGCAGAGCTATTCATTCTAGCCTCTTTTTGGGCCCTTCTCACATGAGGGCCCTGGGTACTCAGTCCCATTTTCCCCCCAGTCCAACGCCCCTGCATGAGGAGGCTAAAGGAGACTTTTAGCGTCAATAACAACGTGACCAAGCGTCCGTATTTTACGCGATGGGCGTGAGAATGTGTTGGGAAGAGTTCAGTCTGCCCCCCTGTGGTCACCCTGAACCACTGCAGGGTTACTGGAAATCATTTACTGTGTCCCTGCCGAGCAGTGGTGGAAGAAGTATTCAAGTCACGAGTCAAGTCAAGAGCTTTATTGTCAATTTCTTCACATGTATTAGACATGCAGAGGGATCGAAAGTTTGTTTCTCACCATCCTAGGTGAAGAAGAAAAGAGGGATAGAGAGAGGGGGTAGAGAGGAGAGAGAGTTCAGTTTCCTGACAGCTTGGTGGATAAAGCTGTTTGCTAGTCTGGTGGAGCGGGCCCTGAGGCTTCTATATCTCCTCCCAGAGGGCAGGATGCCTGTCGTCGCTCACAATCATGGTCGCTTTTCGGGTGAGGCGGGTGTTTTATATCCTTTACTGCCGTAATAGTACTAATACCACACTGTAAAAATACTCTGTTACATGTAAAGGTCCTGCATTGCAAATGTTGCTTAAGTTAAAGTATAAGTATCATCAGGAAAATGTAATCAAAGTATTAAAAGTAAAAGTACTCGATGCAGAACTCTCCTCCCATTGTAGTGTGTGTAAAGGATCCAACCAGTTGTGTGTTTAATGGTCGGATCATCTCAGCTGGACTTGTAGTCATTATAATGTCTGCTAGTTTACTTTAGAATCAAACATCAGATTTTATAAACTACATGTGTTTAGTGTGCAGGAATCTTAACGTGTAAAGTAACTAGTAACTAAAGCTGTAACAGATGAATGTAGTGGAGTAACTAAAGTAACCAGTAACTAAAGCTGTAACAGATGAATGTAGCGGAGTAACTAAAGTAACTAGTAACTAAAGCTGTAACAGATGAATGTAGCGGAGTAACTAAAGTAACTAGTAACTAAAGCTGTAACAGATGAATGTAGCGGAGTAACTAAAGTAACTAGTAACTAAAGCTGTAACAGATGAATGTAGTGGAGTAACTAAAGTAACTAGTAACTGAAGCTGGAACAGATGAATGTAGCGGAGTAACTAAAGTAACTAGTAACTAAAGCTGTAACAGATGAATGTAGTGGAGTAACTAAAGTAACTAGTAACTGAAGCTGGAACAGATGAATGTAGCGGAGTAACTAAAGTAACTAGTAACTGAAGCTGTAATAGATGAATGTAGCGGAGTAACTAAAGTAACTAGTAACTGAAGCTGTAATAGATGAATGTAGCGGAGTAACTAAAGTAACTAGTAACTGAAGCTGTAATAGATGAATGTAGCGGAGTAACTAAAGTAACTAGTAACTGAAGCTGTAATAGATGAATGTAGCAGAGTAACTAGTAACTGAAGCTGTAATAGATGAATGTAGCGGAGTAACTAAAGTAACTAGTAACTAAAGCTGGAACAGATGAATGTAGTGGAGTAAAAAGTAGAATATTTCTCTCTGAGACGTAGCGGAGTAGAAGTAGAAAGTGGCATGAAAAGACTCAAGTAAAGTACAAGTACCTCAACATTTGTAGTTAAGTACAGTACTTGAGTAAATGTACTTAGTTACATTCCACCACTGATGCTGAGTAATGCTGGGTTTTATTGCATTATATACATATGACTTCATTTAGATGCCTGGTCTGTTTATATGAACTTTGTCTGTTTTGTAATGAAACCGTTTGTGCTTATTTTCCTTTAGTCTATTTTATTCCCAATTTTGTGAATAGAGCTCCAACTATAGCGATTATTTTCCTTTTCAATTGATCCGCTGATTCTTTTCTGGATTAATCACTATTTTCTGATATTTTATTGACAAAAATTGAGACCTTTTCTAATCGCTTGTCCGACCAATAGTCAAAGACTCAAAAATATTCTGTTAATACATGTGGCAGTAATTTGCCATACAGAATGGAAGAGAATGCATGTTCAAAAACTGCTTTTTCTTCTCACTTGCATGTGTTTCATGTGGATAACCTTAGTTATAACACCTTTTTAAGCCGCTAATAAGTCACTGGGCCAGAAATACCAAACACCTTATTCTTCTTTGGACTGAACATATCAGGGGGAAAAAAATCTAAAGTACTCAAGTGTGTTGGAATTTTCCTTTCCTTGACAAAACATTTTTCTAGTCAGTGGAATAATCGTTTGCAGGATGACCTCTTTCTGCAGTCCTCAAAAACACTGTGTGCAACACAGAGGAGGAGGGTTGGCTCTGTGGGAAAACGTTGCCTCGCCTTCCATTCCAAAATACACACATACATACTAAAGTCCATTTGTTGCAGCCCCCTCCCCCAACATCCTCTCTTATACAACACAATAATCGGGTTTGGAGTTGGAATTCTCTTCCATACAGACGCTGGGCTTCACTTCTCCAGAGCAGGTTCAATGTGCATTTTTCCGCCTTTTTTATAGATTTAAAGGTAGGTTATAACACTTCCTTTTTTCTACAATACATTAGCAACTCAGTTAAATGTCTACACAGCATTACTGAAAAGAAGAGACTCTCTAACTTGTGCAGGACTCAAAGAATGTGGCTCATCTGTAGACGACAGTGTTACATTCCTCTTTTTACTTTCTCTACAACAAACATGCAGAAAGGAAATTGGACTCTTGAGGGCATGTTTCTCATGCATGCAAAGTTTATATAGCCTGTTGCTATAATAATAATAATGCAGATGATGAGATTAGAAACCATACCAACAGCAGGCCTTATGCCAGCCGTATGCATTCCTCTGGACTTTGGTCTGTTAAAGCAACATTTCAGGTTTAATCTTTATAGCCGGCACTTTGGCCCACATGCCAATTTCCCTCCATTTTTTTTATCTGTAAACCCTAAAGCCAAAGGTCTAACATCTAGAAAATGGGGTTTGGAATTGCAACAAAATAATTTGCTGGCAGCATGACATAGTAATTTATATTTGAAGTGATGTGTTTTCCAAGTATTGAAAAGTTCAAACAAAAATGTAATGCATTTCGTCACTTTTTATGTAGTTTTGGTGTTTCAGACGAACGATTCGTCTGTGACAATTTTCCGTCATGTTTTTGTTGTTTTTTAGGATTGTCGGAGGGAGCAAATTTAATAGAGATTATTTTTTTAACCTTTATTTATTCAGGGAAGGTTCACTGAGAGGAAGCCTCTCTTTTGCAGGAACGCCCTGATCACATTCACACAGTTCCACATTCATACCTGGAAGCTACGCAGTACAACTACTGCTGGCCACCTGCTGGCCACTGAGCAGCTCCACTGGAGCGGATGGAGGTTAAGGGCCTTGCTCAAGAGCACCTCAGTGGTGGTAAAGTTTTTTTTTTTTTTACGGTAGACACATCCAAGGTGGCGCGCGACATCGTGACGTCAATATGATGCAATATCCGGCCGGTGCGTACGATTTATGGCGCGCGATACGAGGTCGCGCGCAGCTTTTTTTTTTTTTTTTTTCAGCGGCGCGCGACAAAGCGGAAACAGGAGCCTGAACGAGTTCGCCGACAACCGGATGCCAGGACTCTCAGAGTGACTGCAAGTCTGTCTGGTAAACTTACCGGGTTAAGATGAGCTCTTTTATGGTGAATGAAAGGCTCGATCCGACGAAGTAGGTCATCCAATCAAATCGAAGCATTGACGGCAATGCTGCTGCTTGTTGTTCTGCTGTTTTTTACCTTTTTCTTCTTCTTCTAGTCCGTAGAAAGAGCAACGTCGGTAGCCTTTGCTCACTAGCGCCACCGCTGTTCAGGAGGCAGCTAGTGCTAGACCACCAGCGCAGGTATAAATAGTCAGTATACATGACGTCACATATGCACGCGCCAGCTCGGCTGCGGTTACTGTAAAACGCACTTAATGAGGGAGGGACAAGCACTGCTCTTTCACTTTCTACACCCAGATTTGATCCTGTCGGTCTGGGGAATGAACCGACAACCTCCCGGTCAGAAGCGCACATCTCTAACCTTTAGGCCACTATTGCCAATGTAGATAATTACAGCTTAATATAAAGACTCATCAGAAATTTGCGATTAGTCACATTAAACTTGTATATTGGTTGTTTCCCTCAGGTTTAATCAATGGGGAGCCTTCCAGGTGTTTTCCTTCTGCTTCTGGTGGCGAGTGTTTCCCTCCCGTCGAGCCCCGGTGTAGACGCTGGAAAGATCCTGGTGTTCCCGGTGGATGGTAGCCACTGGGTCAACATGAACCTGCTGATCCAGAGCCTCCATGCCAGGGGCCATGAGGTCACTGTGGTCCGCACAGCCACCAGCTGGTACGTCAAAGAAAGCGCACCACACTACCGCTCCATCACTGTCACCTTACCGGAAGCCATCAGCATAGAGGAGGAGGACTTCTTTGTAACCTTCCTGGGCAAGATGCTGGAGATTCAGAAAGAAGGGGCGTCTCTTTTTGGCTTTGTGAAGTTCTACTGGGAAATGCTTCCTTCGCTGTCAATGATTCACCAACAAGCCAGCCTGTTGGGGGTCAAAATGTTAGAGAACAAGACTCTAATGCAGAGTCTTCGTGACACTCAGTTTGACATGGTTCTTCTGGACCCGGGGTTGCCTGTAGGGGTTCTGGTGGCTCACGAACTTAAGCTGCCAACTGTTTTTAACGTAAGATGGATCACCAGTGGAGAAGGCCATTTTGTGGTGGCTCCATCCCCAACATCCTACGTTCCAACTTCAGGAAACGCCGTGTCTGATAAGATGAACTTTGGGCAACGAGTCAAGAACACGCTACATTATTTTTTCAACACAATCATTGACAAGTTTTTAGTATGCCCTCACTATGATCGACTGGTCGAAAGGTACTTTGGTCCAGATGTGAACTTCTATCACCTTCTGCAGGGAGCAGACATCTGGCTCATGAGGGTGGACTTTGTCTTTGAATTCCCTAGACCCACCATGCCAAACATCGTCTACATCGGTGGTTTTCAGTGTAAGCCTTCTGAGCCTTTATCATCGGAGCTGGAGGAGTTCGTTCAAAGTTCAGGAGAGCACGGAGTCATCCTGATGTCTCTTGGCACACTCGTCAAAGGCCTACCTGTAGAAATTACTTCTGAAATCGCCGCGGCCTTTGCCCACCTTCCTCAAAAAGTCATATGGAGGCATGTCGGGGAGCGCCCCAACAATTTGGGCAACAACACCCTCCTGGTGAAATGGATGCCCCAAAACGACCTCTTGGGTCACCCAAAGGTTAAAGCCTTCGTGGCTCACGGTGGCACCAACGGGATCTACGAGTCCATCTTCCACGGAGTGCCGATAGTAGGCATGCCCCTTCTGTTTGACCAGTTTGAGAACTGTTTGAGATTGGAGGCGCGAGGAGCCGCTAAGGTGATGGATGTGACCAAACTCACTCGTCAGAACTTCCTGGAAGCGTTACAAGAAGTTATACACAATCCTTCCTACAGAAACAACATGAAGCGACTCTCTTCTCTTCACCTGGATAAACCAATGCATCCTCTGGAAACGGCCATTTTCTGGATTGAGTTTGTTATAAGGCACAAAGGAGCTGCACATTTACGCACTGAGTCTTATAAGATGTCCTGGTACGCTTATTATTCTGTGGATGTTGTATGCTTTTTGATAGCAATCTTGTTGATGCTGACAGCCATTGTAGTTGGATCAATACGATTCCTTTGCCTTCGATTGTGCAGGAGAAGAAAAACCAAGAAGGAATAGTAACTGACTCCTCACCTCAGATTAGTGCACATTTAAATGAACAAATGATCTTAAAGGATAGGGCTGGTGTTCTAGACTCTTAGCTAGGGATGTAACGATACACTCAACTCACGATTTGATACCATTCGTGATTTTAAGGTCATGTTACGATTTTCTCAGGAGTTGTTGAACAGAATGAACTTTGGTGATGTCTTCATCTTCATCTCTTATCTTAATATCTTAATTAGCGCCCTATACTTTGGTTAATGATCAAATACTTACAAAGATAATGAAATCACAATGAGCAAACAAAATGTTAACATGTTAAAATGTTTAACATCAGCATGTTAGCATTGTGATTGTAAGCATGTAGAATTGTATCTTGTACACATTGTATTTGACAAATGAAATTGATAGATTGATGTTAGCATGCTGACATTAAAATGAACTAGTCATCAAAGATGCACACTCGAAGAATTTAAATGTAACTAAGCTCAAGATACTTGATTTTCCTCTGGGATATATGTGTAAATGTTTTGGAGCTTCTCGCCATCAAATCTTAAAAGTGCAGGATGCAAAACATCCAAAACATCTGTACGCTTTTTACTATTGTATACATCAACTGCAGAAAAGTAGGTGGATACGTTGATTTCCTTTCAGCGGACAACTGTGCGCGTGTACTTACTTCAACTCTTTAACAGTAAAACGGTGACACTCTTAGTTGTTTATTCATTTTCTTACTCATAGCAAGCCGATCATAAATATAATAAGATGTAGAAAATGCACTTAACTGCCTTATTTCACGTGTGTTTGTTTCTATAAGGATCAACAGTAGCTGCAATTGCAGCAATGCTGCAACTTTGTGTTGTGTTTTATTACTTGAAGAAATAAAAAATGCAGTCGGTTGTACCAATTGAAATTTATACAGGATAAAATAAAATGAAAAGTAAGAAAATATATTTGGCAGATACTGTTTTTATTTTTTTCAAAAGAGCAATGAAAAATATTGTTTAATTTTGAAAGCAAACATGTACACTATCACCACTCAGATTTGAATACATAGCAAATCACAGAGCAACGCATTCATGTTCGTGGGTTCGTATGAGATCATACGAAAACTTTGGCACTTTTGGTATAATATCCTACGAAATGAAGGCGACCATTAGCTGGTCACATTAAATTTTGCTTTCTTCAAAGTTAAATTTAGCCGAGAAATGGAGTGACTGTGAGCCGGATACAGAGCACCGCGGGGTTACGGTCGTTTCAGCGGATGTTGCAGTTGAGTTCAGCCGACAAAAGTGAGTGCATAGGTGATGATAGTTAAGTTTAGACCCTTAAAACGACTAGTTAAGATTAGAAAAAAGATTTTGGTTTGGGTTAAAACACCAGTACCCTTAACTAGGATTGGGTAACGAATTGAGAATCGCCAAGAACCTGATGCAAAAGGAAGAATCGGAATTGGAATCCAAATTGTTAAAATCAAAACAATGCCCAACCCTAGCCTTTTAGAAGTACTCCAGGGACACAAACACACACTTCCTGGGTGAAAGTCTTAAGCTTTTCCCAGGGACACAAACTCTGCTCCCCTCACAGGAAAGCCCTGTGTTTTATAACCCCCTCCATCCACCCCGGTCTCATCCCTACGCTGTCCTATGCACTCTTATACAGCTGCAATCATTTTGGTGCTGACAGGAATAAATATGTGCAATACACACATTTTACATTGTTACTTTTCGGAGCTATATGTATATATGTTCATGAGAACAGCCTGCACAGACATAGTCCTATAGTTTCCTATGTATAGAAAACTAACTGTGTTCCTGCTATATTTACAATGTGAAAATGTTCTTGGGGCATCTAAACATTCTTTTCACAGATCCATCTGTAAGCTGTCTTACAGGAACCATCCATCCAGGACTTGAGTGCGTTTTCACTGGTGTCTATGTGTCCACAGTCTTCTCCCAGCGGGTCGTCCAGCTTCCAGTCGTCAGGCTCCATCCCCAGTCCTACTCTGCTCAGCCAGAATCTGCAGTAAGAGATGTCTTACATCATCCTCACACTTATTTACAGCAAGTAACAATGTCCCTTCAGTTCAAACATCCTTCAGACAGTGACACAGAATGGTAGAGCTGCAAAGAGTATTCCATTAATTATTACATTAATCGCCAACTATTTTGATAATACACTGATCGGTTTGAGTTAAGCCGGTTAAAACCTGTAATTTACTTTTGTGTTACTTAAGAGTCTTATAAAATATAATTCTTAGTTTGTGCAATTCAAACCATCACATTTTAAAAATAGTTTCTCAACAAAAAAAAACTTTAGTACAGTTTAGTTCTTGACGTTTCAGACCCAAAGCTCAAAACTGCATTATACATTAAACTGCATTTCTTTGTTTTAGCAATATACCATGCAGCACAAATAATAATAATAAAAAAATCCCTTTTATAGTGGAAAATGTTGGGTTTTTAGTGAATTTGGATAGGAGGATGTAGGACAGGAAAGGAGTATGAAATAAAAAAAAGAATATGACTCTTACTCATTTGCAAATATATAAGATAATCTGTTTATATATGGACATATGTTATTTTAACTAAACAGTTTTTATTGTGTAGTTAGAAAAATGTAGATATAGAGAAATGTTGTCGTGAGCGTGACAGTAATTTAAATAAAAAGCATTACTTCATATTTATTTGTGGTATACACATGTAGTTGACATGTAGTAGTCGTTGAAACAATGAAATCAAATCAGCGTAAAAAGCATTTCTGCCTGAAGTGTTGTTATGGTCAGGGGCATGACACCAAATTCTGAGCCCTGTAGAAATCATTCTCTATGGACCCCTCCCTGCACCCACAGCTCTATGTTCCCACAGCCCAATGGTCCCACAGCCCTATGTTCCCACAGCCCAATGTTCCCACAGCCCAATGGTCCCACAGCCCTATGGTCCCACAGCCCTATGTTCCTACAGCCCAATGGTCCCACAGCCCTATGTTCCCACAGCCCTATGGTCCCACAGCCCTATGGTCCCACAGCCCTATGTTCCCACAGCCCAATGGTCCCACAGCCCTATGGTCCCACAGCCCAATGGTCCCACAGCCCTATGTTCCCACAGCCCTATGTTCCCACAGCCCTATGGTCCCACAGCCCAATGGTCCCACAGCCCTATGTTCCCACAGCCCAATGGTCCCACAGCCCTATGTTCCCACAGCCCTATGGTCCCACAACCCTATGTTCCCACAGCCCTATGGTCCCACAACCCTATGTTCCCACAGCCCTATGGTCCCACAGCCCAATGGTCCCACAGCCCTATGTTCCCACAGCCCAATGGTCCCACAGCCCAATGGTCCCACAGCCCTATGTTCCCACAGCCCAATGGTCCCACAGCCCAATGGTCCCACAGCCCTATGTTCCCACAGTCCAATGGTCCCACAGCCCAATGGTCCCACAGCCCTATGTTCCCACATTTCTAAGATTATTCTTAAAATTAGGCCCTATGTTAGGGTAAGGGTTACATTCCATCTGTCCATTGCTACTGGATAATAGGTTGGGTGTAATTGGCTACCAAATTGAGAGAAAAGGGGATCAAATCTGATACAAATTTATGAAAAAGGAAATGTGGGAACATAGGGTCTAATTTTGTAAAAACAAATCTTGGAACTGGGGGAACATAGAGCTGTGGGAACATAGGCATGCTCCCATTCATTCTAGCATCTTTTTGGGCTATCCTCACATGAGGGCCCTTGGTACTCAGTCCCTTTTCCACCCCGGCGTCTCTCCGGTGCTTTGACTTACTGAAGATCTGAGTTGAGCGGGCTGCCGTCCACCCAGCTCCATTCCCCCTCCTCCTCTGCGTCTGTCAGGCCGATCCACAGCCGGCTGCTGCTCGCCTCCACAGCCCGGCTGCTCTCAAAAACAAAACTCTAAAAACAGAAAAGATGGTTCAAATCACACCATGCCTGGACAACCCTGTTCTCACTCCCAACTTGTAAAATACGGACGCTCGGACAGCGGCTCTCAGCGTCAGAACCGATGCAAAAATCTCCCTTCAGCGTCTGTATGGAACGCACTGGGCAGAGCATAGACAGTATATAATGGACCAACAGACCCCGTGTCTCTGGACAGAGACCAGTGAAGGATATTAGAAGCACTTTTCCGGTGATGGCCAGCTTTACTGCGCAGCCTCCAACTGAGAGAGACAACGTAAATGTGACGTGAGCAACCTGTCTGAAAGTTGTAAGTCTTCTGGTAGCTGTGAGAGAGAAATCTCAATCATTCCCAATCTTACAGAGACGGAGAGTGTAGGTATATGTAAGGAGATAACATAACAGGCTAATTATTGCTAACTAAAATGCTAGTTAACATTATTTTAAGCGATGGGACAGATTAATGAGAATGTGTTGGCCTGGAAACAGTTTTAAACAGTTTTTTTCTTATTTTTTCTTTATTTAGAACAGCTGAAGAGAGACAGGAAACGGGGGAGAGAAAGAGGGGGATGACATGCAGCAAAGGGCGTCGGGCTGCTGGCAAGGACTGGTACGTTCTTTCTGTCTTGTAATCGCGACTAGTAGCTCGAGTGTGACGTCACATCCATGTCGGAAAACGAGTAACCGCGGGGTTGTTGCGTTCTTTTTGTCACACAATACTACGAGTCGAAGAAAAGATGGATTTTTGTAACATTTTTAGTAACATTTAGGATTCTATTCACCCAGTTATTGACATATTACACAAATATATTTCCCAGTTTGATACATGAAAATTACGTTTTGATTAACGTTAACATTAGGCTACTGCTCTGCTTTCTGCTTAAAGCCATTGTTGTCATATAGTAACCGAGCGTCTCTTGACAATTTCAGCTGCACAAGCTACAAAATAACTAATCAGGCGGTACTAACTCCTAATAAGACTGTAGAGACATGTCTATAGGTAGCAGTATACAGCACTATGTTTAACTCCTAATAAGACTGTAGAGACATGTCTATAGGTAGCAGTATACAGCACTATGTTTAACTCCTAATAAGACTGTAGAGACATGCCTATAGGTAGCAGTATACAGCACTATGTTTAACTTCTAATAAGACTGTAGAGACATGTCTATAGGTAGCAGTATACAGCACTATGTTTAACTCCTAATAAGACTGTAGAGACATGTCTATAGGTAGCAGTATACAGCACTATGTTTAACTCCTAATAAGACTGTAGAGACATGTCTATAGGTAGCAGTATACAGCACTATGTTTAACTCCTAATAAGACTGTAGAGACATGCCTATAGGTAGCAGTATACAGCACTATGTTTAACTTCTAATAAGACTGTAGAGACATGTCTATAGGTAGCAGTATACAGCACTATGTTTAACTTCTAATAAGACTGTAGAGACATGCCTATAGGTAGCAGTATACAGAGCTATGTGTATCACTTCTTCATTTGGTTACAACAAAGACAAAAGTGCTTAAAATTGTAGAAAACCACAATGTTTACTACGTGTGATGCACGACGTAGCCATCTTTGAAAGTGAACTCGGGGTCCTCTGAGTTCAGACGACTTGACGAGTCGTATATATACGACCTCGGGAGGGGGGGCTCTTTTTGCAACTTCGTAACTCCGGAAAACGACTCGTAAATCGACTTCGGTGGACAAAAAGAACGCACCATGATCCTACGCAGGGCTCTACCAGGTGAGCTAATGGCCGCCCCGGAAACTGATCTTTGAATTGTTGCATGTGCTCTTGTTTTTGTCCTCTACCTGTTCTGGTTGACTGTTGACGACGAGCAGGTCGCCCCCCCTCGTCTGGCACCAGGCTCTGCTGGAGCTCCAGGTCAGCTGCTGAGAGGAGAAGTAGTAGCACTTGGTCTCAAACTGATGCCAGCTGTCGGGACACTTTTTGCAAATCCGTTCTGTAGGGGAAAAGAAAGAAACATTTTCTTCGTATACTGTTGTTAACAGTTGGCTTGTTGCCAAATTTGAAGCTTTCAACTTCTGTATTTTCCTTTTTGTTTGTGTGCTGCTTTTTACTTTTCTTTTGATTTCTTTGATTTGCTTTTTTTCAAGGATAAGTCCAGTGATATTCTATATTTCTCCTCCTCTCAACAGATCCCATGAAGATACCATCAATGAATGTATCTACTAGTGCAACAAGTATTGTGTGCGTACCTCAGCCTGACATACTGTATCTTCTGCCTCAGTGCCATAGAGCTCCATTGTTGTCCAAAAACTACAAAAAGCCACAGACTGTATTAAAGAAGTGGACATGGACCGTTGTGCAGCCTCTAGTTTGACATTTTGGCCGTCGCCATCTTGGTTTTGGAGCCAGAAGTGACCATATTTGGACGAGAAGGTGGATCGGACTGAGAACCTGAATGACCGAAGTGGTAGTGACTTGTCAATCACAAGGTAGTATTGCTTTATTGTTACTTTGCTAGTCCACATAGCATTCGGGGATGGGAGGAAAATATGCTCTGGTTTATTGGCATTTCTATAAACCAATCACAATCGTTTTGGGCGGTGCTAAGCAAAATAGCCTCTGGAAGGAACTTGTTTTGGTGGAACATGTGTACGTTCAAAAGTAGTTTTAGTCGTGCACAGAAACAGAAAACTCAGATTGGACAGATAGTCTAGCTAGCTGTCTGGATTTACCCTGCAGAGATCTGAGGAGCAGTTAACCATAGTCCTCACAAATCCACCAGAGGTTAGAACGCCAACACAAAGGAAGTCCAAGGCAACAGCTATCCGGCCTAAATGAGTGAAATTCTGCGGATTTTCCGGCGGCAACGGAGCAATCCCGGAAGTGTAACGTCAAGGATATAGACTAATCACAAGGTATCCACAAGCATCCCCTGCTTTATCGTCTATTTTTAAATAAATGGGACCATGGTTTACTAAATAAACATCATGCTGTATTGAAGAAGAAGACTTGAAACTAGCGATTGAGACCATAAACTCATTATGGAAATGTTTACTGAGGTAATAAATAAAGTGAGAAGTAGGAGGAAATGTTCCTTCATTACCATGAACACACACACAAAATAGTTTATTTTGACTCAATCCCCACACACACCGTCATGCTGCCACAAATACTACAGCACCAAATGTGGATTTATCCACCGCTTGAAATAGTCCCCAACAACTGCACTATTTCCTACTGTTTGTTTGATAAAAACTACAGTGACCAGCTGTTTTAGGAAATCACTGAAACTTTATTTTAAAGTGAATCTGTTTATTTGTGAGCTATTTTGAAATATGTACATCTTTAGTAGGAACTAATGGGCTTACAGACTAACACATTGTTTTTGCTCTTTCCATGTGGTTTGTTGACAATGAGAACAATATAATAACACCAGCTTTATGAACCTGAACTTGAACTGGCAAATGTGCCTTCACGCTGTGAATCGATTTAATCAAAGCTATTACAATTTTTGGGGAAAGTGCATAGGTACCTTTTGTGTTGTGATTAACCACAGGGCAGTAGAGGTCCAGGGAGTTGTAGGCCTCCTTTATGGACTGCAGCTCGTTTCTCCCGCTTGTATCTCGCTCCGCTGCTTCCCGCCTCTCCTTCATCAACACGGCACTCAGGTTCTGCTTCTGTTCCCGAAGCGAACTCTCCTGTAGCTGCGTGCTGCGCTCCGACGCCTTCGCGCAGCCGCCGCCGCCGCCGCCGCTCGACAAAGCGGCGATCTTCTCGCTCAGATTTTGAACTTCTCCTCGAAACTCGCCGTTGATTTCCAGAAGTTCTCGATTCCTCTCGTTCGCTCGGACCAGCTCATCCCTCAGAAGGCCGTTGACGTCGGAGAGTCGCCGCGCCTCCTGCTCTCGCCGGGCGTTGGAGTCGACCAGACGTGTGATGGTTTGAGACGTTTTCAGCTCCTCGCCCTCCTGCTCGGACGTGTGCCGAACCAGCCGCTCGTGTTCTTGCGCGAGGTGTGAGTTTAAAGAAGTTAGATTCCCAATCTGCTCTGTTAGCTCGGCGCTTTCAAAGCTCAAAGCGAGATTAACAGACACCAGATCAGCCGCAGTCCCGTTGAGGAGTTGGTTCTGTTCGTGAAGCCGCGCGCCGCGCTCCTCCAGGAGTTGGTTGTCTCTTCTCAGGTCGTTGTTCGCTGTGGTGAGAGCGAGGTAGCCGTCGCTGATGTTCTGGTAGTCGAACAGGAGGCTTTTCCATCCGGGCTTCTTGTCTGACTTGTTATCTGAAAGACATTTTTCAGTTAATATTTCTTGTTTCCTTCACGCTCTATGGTGTTTTACACCCCCAACGTCTCCTTCCAGGCAGCGCTGCAACCGTTGACTTCGAGGCACCTAACCCTAACCTTAACCCAAACCATTGCCTAATCCTAGTGCTAGTGATCCTAGACGTTCACCTGCGTCCTCTGATGACAGCTGACAGTAAATTGACGTTTTCGCAGCACTGTGCCGGCACCAAAAAAATGTAAGAAACGACAACAATCCCAATGCAAAAGCTCTCTGTCTCGCCTGTGACTCAAACAAGTCTACGCTGTGTGTACGCTGCAGATGTAGCCGGTTAAAAAATACATTCTGCGACACATACGCTCTGCTTACGGTCCGCATACGTTACACGTTCAATGTAGCCAAAGTGTTAGGTGGACACAAACAAAGACTCCTAATGAATTATGATGCTGGACTTTGAAATAAACAACTGTTTGCTAACAAGTTTATCAACTTAAAAGGCGATAATATGTCCGAGTTAGGTTCACAACATGTTTCTGCTGCCCCCAAGTGGACACAAAAATCTGTTAAAGCAGGTATAAAGGTGTTGGTAGGTGTCATAGACAGGCTTTCTCTCTGCTTTCCAGGCTTTATGCTAAGCTAGGCTATCTTAACCATCCTGACTCTAACACGTGACAGGGATATCAAACATTTCGTCTTACACTCGAAAAGAAAGCAACAAAAACTACTTTCTAAAATGTTAAAACTATTTCGGATTGTTACCTTTAGCAGGTTTTTTTTTAAAACCCAAAAGTCTATTCTGCGGCCACTCAGTTTTGGCTCATTGTCACTTTGACAGTCCCGTCGACAACTTACACAAGACTGAGAGTGTTACACAGGTCACGAGCAGCAGCAGGCAGAGGACCGAGAGACCGACCACTGGACACAAGTAGTGACACCTCACTCTTCTCCTAGTTCGGAGGCAATCTGAAGCTGCAACAAACAGAAACAAAAAATTCAATATTATTATTAGTATTCATGAGGTTAAGGGGGGGAGGTTAATGTTATGATGTGCTGGATTGTTCTCTGGCTAAAAAGTGTTAAAAAAAAGTATATACATACATGTATAGGTTTATTAGTATATGTATACGTGTGTGTGTATATATATATATATGTATATATGTATATGTATATATATATATATATATATATATATATATATATATATATATATATATATATATATATAGTACAGGCCAAAAGTTTGGACACACTTTCTCATTCAGTGTGTTTCCTTTTTATTTTCATGACTATTTACATTGTAGATTCTCACTGAAGGCATCAAAACTATAAATGAACACATGTGGAATTATGTACTTAACAAAAAAAAGACTGAAATAACTGAAAACATGTCTTATATTTTAGATTGTTCAAAGTAACCACACTTTGCTTTTTTTATTAATAAGGGACAAAATTCCACTAATTAACCCTGAGAAAGCACACCTGTGAAGGTAAAACCATTTCAGGTGACTACCTCATGAAGCTCATTGAGAGAACACCAAGGGTTTGCAGAGTTATCAAAAAAAGCAAAGGGTGGCTACTTTGAAGAATCTAAAATATAAGACATGTTTTCAGTTATTTCACACTTTTTTGTTAAGTACATAATTCCATTTGTGTTCATTCATAGTTGTGATGCCTTCAGTGAGAATCTACAATGTAAATAGTCATGAAAATAAAGAAACACATTGAATGAGAAGGTGTGTCCAAATTTTTGGCCTGTACTGTATTTGTACCTGAACCCCTCCCTGTCAACGAGCCTGATTAATATCTGCGTACCACTACATTATAGTGTGTTTTAAACCATTTCTTTATTGTTTATTGGTGCTTATAAAAGCTAAGTGAAGTGCTGTTGTATTACTCACATATGTCCTGTTCCTTCTTGGCAGAAGTGGCTGAGATTGAGCCGGACGTTGGATTATTCATCCAGGGGAGCAACTGATGACCGACCATTTTACCTTTTAGAGGAGCAGAGCAACAAGAACCCTGCTGATGTCAGGGATACATCGGACAGCTGTTTAACAAAGTACTTGCACAGTTTAAAAAAAAAAAAAAAGAAAAAGCACTGTGTTAAAACAGCTGTACAATTGCCATTTTATGAGATATTATCACATTTCAACTGGGACTAGGTAAGACACCTTGCTGTAGCCCCATTGTGTTTTCACGCTATAAGTCACAGCCATCTGCAGGCATCTTTTCTATAAAAAAAAATATTCAGGATATTCCAGAATATTCAAATTTGTATTACTCAACACCAAAAGCACTTGTTTCTGACGATTGGAGAAGAAACATCCGAGACATGCATGTAGTCCAAGTGGCCCAAGAACAGCTTTCTATTTACTTTAATTATGCCTTGAATAGACGCTTTTTTTTTCAAATTGTACAGGAACACTAAGCAGTTAAAGTTACATTTGGATCACAGGGTTTGGAGTTGTTTTTTTTTAAGGAAATATAATATATACTTGTTATTAATCAGCCCACACATCCTCAGACGGAATCAAACGCGAGACAGAATTCACACAAAAAAATACTTTTTTTTTTAAGCCTTCTCAACTCCGCCAACAAAGTGTTTCTGTGGTTTTCCTGTTCAACGAGTATGACAGTATCTGTGCAGCGCTCATCGTGCTCCTGAGTGATTGAACTGGAAATGTACACAAAGACGATTCGGATGTCGTTTGACAGGAAAAGTTGTGATTTATATTTACACAGTGGTAGAAAGTACATTTACTCAAGTAGTCCTACAATTTTGGAGTGCTTCTTTACACTTTCTCTTTCTACTGCACTAAATGTATCTAAAATACATCAAAGTGTGTTCCTCCTTCATCAGCTACAACATTAAAATGCAGTGAACATGTTATTGTAATAATAATGTGATGATAATCTTGTAATATGTTGTATAAAGTGTGAAGAAACGGTAGCACATCTCAAGTTCCCAAGTAAAGGAGGACAAAATAAAACAAACAGCCTCTGATATCGTGACACGACTCGCCGCTAGAGTTGCAACGATGACTCGGCTGACTATTTTAATAATCGATTAATCATTCAAGTAATTTTTCCATGCCAAAAATGGTAGTAAATGCTGTTTTTCATCCTACTGAATATGGAGACGTCCTGCTCTTTTCTGTTTAACGTCATATTAAACCCGACAAAACAAGACGTTTGAAGACGGACTTTGAGAAACTGGGATGACATTTTATCGACCAAACGATTAATCGAGAAACATAGATTAATCGATAATTGATAATAGATTTTATAGACTTCATGTGTTCAAACATCTTAACTTATAAAGTAACTAGTAACTAAAGCTGTAACAGATGAATGTAGCGGAGTAACTAAAGTAACTAGTAACTAAAGCTGTAACAGATGAATGTAGCGGAGTAACTAAAGTAACTAGTAACTAAAGCTGTAACAGATGAATGTAGCAGAGTAACTAAAGTAACCAGTAACTAAAGCTGTAACAGATGAATGTAGCGGAGTAACTAAAGTAACTAGTAACTAAAGCTGTAACAGATGAATGTAGCGGAGTAACTAAAGTAACTAGTAACTAAAGCTGTAACAGATGAATGTAGCGGAGTAACTAAAGTAACTAGTAACTAAAGCTGTAACAGATGAATGTAGCGGAGTAACTAAAGTAACTAGTAACTAAAGCTGTAACAGATGAATGTAGTGGAGTAAAAAGTAGAATATTTCTCTCTGAGATGTAGCAGAGTAGAAGTAGAAAGTGGCCTGAAAAGAAAAGACTCAAGTAAAGTACATGTAGGAGTAAATGTACTTAGTTACATTCCACCACTGCTTCTCAGTGACACTTTTCATCCCTTTCTAGACAATCTCAAGGGATTTTTATTTAACACTGTC
Source organism: Perca flavescens (assembly GCF_004354835.1). Taxonomy (NCBI): domain Eukaryota; kingdom Metazoa; phylum Chordata; class Actinopteri; order Perciformes; family Percidae; genus Perca; species Perca flavescens. The sequence continues at coordinate 4,612,094 of NC_041351.1, forward strand.
CACTTTTAAAGTGATGAATTTGTCTTAACCCTCAGAGGACAAAAGACCCATTGGTGAGTCCAAGTGATGTCTGACAACAATCCTACTCTAACAATATTACAAAATTTAATTTTAGACATTTATTTACGATGTTATTCATATATCACGCTACTTTTGTGAACCAAAGACTTTTTGTAAACTCATTTTTGCACCAAAAGAATTGAGCGTAGGTCTGTTTTCACAAGAGATTTGAGAAATATTTCCTCTTTAGGGCCAAATTATCTCTTTAGACATTGCTCTGAAACAATTTTGGGCGTCACTATTCAGGAAGCTGATTTTGTTCTGAACTACACACAGGGATCTGTTATATGCAAGTACCCTTAAAAGGAGAATTCAAGAAGATATCTAAAAATGCCCTCAGACATCAGAATCATTGTGAACTTGTGTGCCTGTGGGGATAAAGTGTTCGGTAGTATTACTCACAATCCCCCACACAAATCCGTCTCTTGAGAAGAAATAGTTTCAAATATCTTCCGTTGCGGCCGTACTCACCTGAGTTAATGCCTGTTGTCTGTAGCACTCGTGTCCTGTCCCGGTTGTTGTCCCGTTGAAGCAGCAGACGTCCCTAACAGTCTTTGTGAACCTACGTGTCCTTTATAGCCCTCTCACCTCCTGCTGCTTTACATCCAATGGATGGAGATCCTCCAATTCTGTTGGATGTCACCTTATCTCTCTCTCTTAACAATAGTCCCTGATGGCACAACTGCATCTCATTGTCTGGCTTTTAAAAAGCACACTGTGTGTGTGTCTTCTTTATAGAGTAAATTATTTATTTGTGGGGTCCTTTTAATAGTTAAGATTCTAACCCATCTGTCTTCGCTGCTACATTTCACTAACACAACGCGTCAGACACTCACCGACGCACACATTAGACGTATCACGTCACGCGTCAATTATAAATTAGGAGAGAGTGCTTTTAACCCTCCGTCTGTTTCAGCTGCTTATCTCCCAGTTCTGCATTAGGCCTACATCTTCTTAGCCAACTTCATTCCAACTTGTCACTAGTTTTACACTTCTTGTTGGAAATCATGGTCGACAAACCTCATTTATATGAAATTATACCCAATTTCTGAGTTACAAAACCCCCCTGGAAATTATGAATTATTTGGACTAATTGTTAAACCTACATTGTGTAATTTTTTGAGTTGATTCTCAGCAACACCCCCTTTGTTCTTTCACAAATATGTGCTCATTCATGTGGAATTACTTCCACCAACTAATCAAAGTGTTCTTGTAAGCGTAGAATCTGCCATTCAGAAACATTCAGAATACATACGAGCGAGTCGCTCCAATGACGACCGCCATGTAGCGCCTCCATCTTTAAAATACATTAGCCAAAGAGGGACATACCTCCGCATTTTGCCCTCATACACCTAGTGGCACTGTGACGAATGCCAGGTGGAGATTACTCGCCAGGGAAGCGAAAAACGATGGAGATACTAAGAGCTAATTTCGGGTTTGGCCACCGTAGATGGAAGGGCTAGAAAGTAATATTCAGTTGGTTGTCATATACAATTGCACCGCTAGATGGGAGAAATTCTTACACAATGTAGCTTTAAGATCCGAGTATGTGGAGTGGATAATCACAGACGGGTTTACTGTATGTCAAAGTGTAGTCAGTATATCGTTACTGTTTTGAAACCATTTAATTTTTTGGAACTATTCATGTTATATTTGGGCACTTTGGTTAAAAAAAAACCAAATTGATGATATAGAAACTTTAAAAACAGGTCAAATTTGACCCGAGGACAACAGGAACTGGAACTGGCTTCAGGATTCTCTCAAATTAGAGACGTTCAGCATGATGCTTGAAAATGTGTTACATAAGAACTGCTCTTGTTTTTAATAGCCCTCTTATTCGCCTATATCAGTGGCTCTCATTAGTTTTTTAATCTTTATATGTACTGTAGTTTTGTGATTGTTCCTTCACTAATGTTTTACATGTTGTAATTTAGTATTGTTTTATGATCAGATTGTTTTTATGATTATGTTATTTATTTGTACTGATTGTTTTTTTCATTTCTTTTTTATTTGTGCTGTAATCAGGGCGTCATTGGAAAAGAGAGTTTGCTCTCAATGGCCCTCCCTGAATAAAGGTTATGATAATATCAACTATAATTGGCTTTAATTTTAAATAAATGTGAACTAATTTGATCCAGTAGGTAGCAGTGTTTCCTTTTGCACAGTCTAGCTGCACATCCACTAAAAGCTCAGATGAGGACACACATCACTTTTTTTTGTTCTTTTGGTAAACACGGTTTGAACCCTGGTTCCAATGAAGTGATGCTATTTTAGATTTAGACCCGTGGTTCCCAACCTGTGGGTCAGGACCCTCACAGGTGGTCGTTGTTGAGCTGCCGCTAACGTTTCCTCCGCTCGTTTCTCTGATAACTTGAGATCCAGACGTCTGATTTCTAAAATTCTTCATCCCGTTCAAATGCAGAGTTTAAACCCACTAAGATTTGAAAAAAAGGTGGCTTAAAACTGGATAAAAAGTCAATTTATGACTAGGATTGTTCATCGAGAACCAATTCCTACTTGGAATCGGTTCAAAAATTACGATTCCAGTAGAATCGTTTCTTTATTGAAATCGTTTAGAGGGTTTGGTTTCAAATCCGATCATCGCTTCCCAATTTAAAGCAACACTAACTTTTCCCACTTCGGTCCCCCTACAGGTTGTCTCATTGGAACTACAGCTGTAGCTAAACGTTACATAGTGTTCAACTCTCCTTTAAAGGGGAGCTATGCCGCTTTTTTAGCTTAATTTACCTTAACTGAACAGCTTCGGAGTCATTGGAATGGTTATAGGACTTTTTTCAAGTTGAATGGTGGTCGTCTCTCTTCTGTAGCAGAAACAACGCCACCTATAGGCCTGGATTATTAAGTAGCATGTTGGGGGGGGGCAGGAGATCGTTTTGGTGTGTGTGTATGTGGCCGTAATGGCTTGAAAACATGCTGCTGAGCTGTGTAGCAGCAGGACATGCTGTAACAACAGAGGCTTCAAGATAAGAGAGACAATGCTCTTTCTCTGCGGGGAAAATCATCCCTGAGAAGCTGCAGAGATCTGCTCTAAACAAACATGTTGCCACTTATATGACTGATGAGAAAGGAAATACAGGCCATCATTGTTTTAACAGCCTCTGTCTCCTGCCCGGTTTCTTCCTAACACTAGCACTCAAGACATTTTGGGCCCCATCTAAGCCCAATGAATGTTAAATCAATGTGAGCATCAAAGTTACAGTAACTGAATGACTGTTCTCGGATCTAATGATTGTAGTTGGTCCCCAGTGGGCTTCTTTAACAAGTTTTGTCTTTAAGATTTTGTTATTTATTTATCTGCTCTAGCTTTTCCAACATTTAAACACAGACATGGTTATAATGATGGTCCAAATAGATGTAAAATTGCATTTTTTGGTTAAAAAACTCTACATTTTCTTGAAGGATGACCCTTAAATCCTCTGTCAAATATGTGCACCAAAGTCTTCCACAAAACCTAGAACAAACCCTGTTGCCTGTGTAACAGAACATAGTTTTAAATGTATTAGTTCACGGCTACTTTGGCCCTGTTTCTTTGCACTGAGCCCAAACACAGGTACAGTAACAAACTGACATTAAACCCATTATATATGTGATCAGTTCTTTAACTCACTCTGGCCGTTATTGGCCAACGTTGCTTTGGTTAAGTTCCCCATGAGAAAGCACATAGATCATTACACGAAAACAGGTATTAATGAAGGTAACAGTGTGTTGATGGTCAACTGTGAATCACTTCACTCAGTTTACATTTTCCACACAGGATACACGTTAGGTTGACAGGAACTGGACTAGGTGTAAATGTGTGGTTTTACTTTGAGTTGACCTGCCTGTGTGTGTGTGTGTGTGTGTGTGTGTGTGTGTGTGTGTGTGTGTGTGTCACTCCATTGCATACAGAGCAGGGATGGTGTTAGTGAGACTCTGTGCTAATGATTCTTATCTTCAGCATCCTTTACAACCTATCAGGAGCTGTCAACATCACAGGGCCTTTATCACAGGAGATTAGCACAGCGGTTACCAAACCTTTTCACATCAAAGACCCCTGAACTGACACAAATTAGACCACCCCTTTGATAAGATTTCGTTCAGGGTCCCCCCCATCTAATAGGATTTTTGTTTTTAGATGTCTTATTACAGAAAGTGTATGAAACTCATGACTAAATTAGTCATACATCCTGTCATTGTGTTACTTATGAATGGAGTTGTAGTGAAAATAAATGATTCCCCATTTGGCTTTGGACCCCTTGCAACCGTTGCCCCCTGCAAGTCTTGTTTAAAGAACTACCAGAAAATGACTTTGGTAGAAGTCAAAATCACCTACTTTGTTACATTAAAACAATGCCTGTAACTCCCTGAAGGCCCCCTGAGGGTCCCTGGACTTCACTTTGGGAATGACTGGATTAGCCTGCACTTCAATAATTGTGAGTAGTCCCGTTGACATGTGTAATCTAATCTCTAACCTAAACCTCCCAAACAGCTATAGCTTTAGTGTGTAACTTTTTGATATTAATGTAATGTCTTTTCTTTCACACTGTGGCACTTTTTTTTCATTTGCATTTGTGTAGCCTATATGCACTTGTACAGTGCAGCTTCTTGCAGCTTTGCTTGCATTTAATTAAGTTTTAGTTTAATTATTTGCATAAAGAATAAACACATAATGCATTATAGGAGCCTAAAGTATAGTTCTGGTTAAAAAAAACAAATAGCTTATTAAGAGATCTCAACAAGTTTTTTTAAACAATCCCAATATATAAAATCTAATTCAATTCAGAAAACAAAAACTTAAATGTTTTTTTTAAATAATCTATAATTCTATTTGCCAACAATAAAACAAACACATGATATTCAATATACAAACGTCAATTACTACAAACATATTCCAGACTTTATTAACTGAAAATAGCAATTGTTAATGTACAGATACAGGTAATTAAGCAAGGTGATTTGACAGAGATGTGATTCAGCTAGCCTGTGTCCGATATATATAGAGAACATTGTGTGTCTAGAAAGTATCAGGACACTAATGGATTTCTTCCTGTTTTTGCTCTACTCCAGCATACCAAGTTTGGTAACACTGTGTCCGAGGTTACACCGTTAGACTGTGTTCACATCCTGAAGCCCTGTAGTTCCAACGGTAAACAACATTGATGATTCAGCCTACAATCATTTTAGACAATGGAAATCTTTCAGCTCTGTGGTAGTCTCGCTATACCAGACCTTCCTTCACAGCACTGTGGAGGAGGGTCTGGCTAGTCCACACAGCATTCCAGGATGGGAGAAAAACGTGCTCTGGTTTATTGGCATTTCTTTAAACCAATCACAGTCGTCTTGGGCGGTGCTAAGCGCCGGACGGAGCCACGCTGCCTCTGGAAAATAGTTTCGGGAAGGAACTTGTTTTGGGGTAACGTGTAAGTTCAAAAGTAGTTTTAGTCGTGCAACAGAAAACTCCGATTGGACAGATAGTCTAGCTAGCTGTCTGGATTTACCCTGCAGAGATATGAGGAGCAGTTAACCAAAGTCCTCACAAATCCACCACTCTATCAATCCCTGAAGTGGAACGTCGTGGATATAGACTAGCTCGCTGGCAACAGTTTGTATTTGTCTCTTTCCAAAGAGTAGAAGTGATGCGTTTTGGGTTTACTGTACTGGGGGTTGTGTGCCAGACTATTTCTTGGCCGGGTGCAGAGATTCCCTGAATAATCCCACACATGACCCCCCCCTCTTTGGATTTTGTACAGGAACAAGACGTAACGGGTTAATAAATGAGCTTTAGACATGCCGATAGGCTTATTTGGTTCCCTTTACAATAGAGCCAGGCTAGCTGTATGCTAATATGCTGTATAACTTTTTGCTAAGCTAGCTAAGCCACTGCTGGGCTTAGATTCCATGTCCTCCAAACCATACGACGATATAGGTCGTTTATTCCTACCCTCTAATACGACCCACAGGAGCGTTTTCCGTCCTCATATCTAAACCAGAGAACGTAACAGTCGCAGTTTTAAACACATCGTTAACGTGCAACAGTCACAGTTTGGTTATGTTTAGGCACAAAAATGACTTGGTTAAGTTTAGAAAAACATTGTCGTATGGCTTTAAAATCAGTTTGTTTCGTAAAGTAAAAAATAAAATCGCCATTTAACTTTTATTTTTGAACGGGACACAAACCCCCGGTCTCCTGGGTGAAAGTCCTGTGTTTGTTTGACCCAACTTATACTTTATCACATTACTAACTGCTTTGCTCCCATTATTCGGTAACTACTACAGCCACTAGAGGGCGCCGCCACTATAAACATGAATATGAGTGATAATTGCTGCTTGAAAAACAACCTATTGGAGCGTTTTTCGGGGAAGGACTGTGTTTTAGATTCATATTTAACAGACAAAAATGAGTGTGGTATTAATCTTCTCATCCAACTCAGAAAGCTGAAAAGCACGTTTTAGCATGTCTACTAAACTGTTTCCGGTCTTTCGTTAACCCACTACTGACACCCTCTGGTACAATATGGAATTACAGCAAATCATCACAAAATGCAAAATGTTTACATTTTTAATTGAAATTTAGTTCACCCAGAATTCACCTAGGTGTATGTCATTCATAATTTACCCTCCTTTTAATTTCCAACCAGACTGGATTATTATTCAATATAAACAGCAACGTCTGAAGCATATTCTCACATCTAAAAAACCTGTACTGTGAGCTGAGGCTTATTGCAGGTGTAACACCACTCACTCTTGGACATTACTTTTCCAAACCACCATATATACCAGTAAGGGGATGAGGCTGACAGGGATGAGAGTGAGGGCGATCACCATCCCTTGAGGTGCATCCTCAAGCGGAACCTCCTCCTTTGAGCAGTTGACAAAGTAGTTAGAGTGGATGTAGAGGAAGAAGTCCTGAATGGTGGGATTTGGGTAATAACAGCCGACCAGATTAGACAGCATCTCAAGGCATACCGTCATGTTGTTGTATGGTCTGGAATAGATGGAGAGAAGAACAATATTAATGATGAACCATCTGGTGTTTTACAAACCAAATGAATTAATCGAATGATTCAGAAAATAAATGTCAGATGAATTAACAAACATTAATGGCAGCCCTTAAACAGTCGCTATGTATTTTTTACAAGTTTTGAACGTACACGTTCCACCAAAACAGGTTCCTTCCAGAGGCTATTTTGCAGAGGCACTGTGGCTCCGTCCGAAGTAGATTGTGATTGGTTTAAAGAAATGCCAATAAACCAGAGCACGTTTTTCTCCCATCCCGGGATGCTGTGTGGACTAGCCAGACCCTCCTCTACAGCGCTGTGGAGGAAGGTTTGGCAATGCGAGACTAAAAGTCCACACTCCAAAAAAAAGTTCCCTGACTGGGAATCGAACCCTGTAAGTGCGCAGAATCCTAAGCACTAGACCACCAGGGATGACTTAAAAGTATAAAGTAAAAAAAAAACACAAACATATGAACCTGGTTAGAGAATCAAAGCTTCATGTAGCACATACAATTAAATATTAAAAGAAGACACTGATTTTGTGTAACTGGATACATCATTTCTGAAAAGAAACTCTTCAGTTGGAAGATGAAGCACTCGAAAGTGTGGCACCTGTATCTGTGACTTAAACCGAGACTGTTGTGGTCAAACTATTTCCTGTTTGAACATAAACAGAGCAGAAATGATTGAGGCTGTGAAAGGGTGGGCCAAAGGAAGAGACCATCAGTCACATTACGACCTGCAGTTACTCTGCAGAGGCACACGCTCAGTGTGCTGACAAATTGTAATGAAAGCACTATCAATTACTTGGTCCATCGCTACTCTGTCTGTCGCTTTCAGTCTCAACCCCATTGCTTCCTTCTTGAAAAACTGGTCGCAAATGTTCATTTCATTTTTGATTTGGCTTAGTAATTTCCAAAAAAAAGGTGGGCACTGTAAACATTACTCAAACAGGAGTAAAAGGGGCATTTGTAGCCAATGTGTTGTTGTTGTTTCAGTCGGCTACTATTGTGTTTTCTTATTATATTCCAGTAAATATCTTGTAAACTTTGTTTAAAAAATAAAATAAAGCTTATATTGTTGTGATTATTATGATCATTATTGTTGTTGTTTTGTTGTGGCAGCCTCCCAACACACACACACACACACACACACACACACACACACACACACACACACACACACACACACAGACACACACACACACACACACACACACACACACACACACACACACACACACACACACACACACACACACACACACACACACACACACACACACACTTTTATTTAAATCCTAAAAGGGTTGAAACAGCGCCCCCCCGTGTTGTAGCGGCTGGTCAACGTTAGTCTGTGTGGTCAAAACGGGTATTGCACTCTTAAAATCAAGGGAGTCATGTCAGTCAACTGAAGTCAAACGTGAAGTTGATAAAACAATATAACGAGCTGTCGCTGTTAAACTGTGAACGGGCAGACCTCTGGAAGATGAAAATGTGAAGTAAACTGCGAAGCAAACCAGTTGTACTTTGGCCTCACAACAAAGATGAGAAAGTTAGCTAGCAGGATAAAGTTTGAAACAACCGGAGAGTTAGCTCGTTTTACAGTGTTGCTAACGTTAGCTAGCTAACGTTAACTAGCTAAGATGCAGCGAAAATGGAGGGAAGAAGAGAGTCAACAAACAGTGTAATATGGATATTGACTGCCTCATCTTGATGACAGAATTCAACAATGGGATTCGGCGTCAAAAAACGTGAGTTAAATACAACTTTTGTCTGCTTTCTGGCTGTTTTCTAGCCTGATAGTTTAATTTCCCGCCGTGGCTGTCTGTGTAGAACCTTAACACTTATTTAACATAACTTCTTGCTGTGTTCTTGTTGATGTTATGGGGCTTGTATTATGAACTACATCTTGTTTTCTTGGACACTGACTCTGCTGTGTTTCTGCTGCTGTTTATATGATTAATTTACAAGTAGTAGCTAGGACCAAGCTGTATGGCTTTGAAAATTCGAGCTTCTCTAATTTAGCATTTATTAGTCAGGCAGTCACCTGTTGATGTGTGTGATTTGTGAATTAGACGGGCTGCTAGTTGCTTGTGAGACTTCCTTGTAGGCTACATTTAGTAAAGTATTGTGCTTTTTGGGGTTCCTTTTATGCTGCTTCATACTTCTACTCCATTGCATGTATTTCCTTTAGTTATTTTCCAGTTCAAATTAATAATACTACAATCAACAAATAGGCTACATTAATATTATTTACCTAAAAGATTAACCCCACATTTACCAGCTGCAATATTAAATTGTTGTACCATTAATACATCAATAATCATAACAATAATATAATACACATTCGGAAATGGGCTATTCTATTGTAGGTTTTGATGGTAATACTTTAGTACTTTTATTTAAAATGTTAGTGTTACTGCACTGTGGTATCGCTGCTTTCCACCACTGTTTCTCATATAGTTAGATGTGTCAAACTCAAGGCCTGAATGAATAATATATTTGTTTGTGTTGCAGTGAAGTGTCAGTTTCGGTGGTGGGGGGGGGGGGTGGCATACATGGCAAATATATTTCAGCATCTGAATGAACTGAACATACGAATGCAAGGCCGAAATGAAAACCTGCTCACAAGCACATATAAAATAAATGGAGTCCATTTAAAGGTGCACCTCTATAGCTCAGCAGCAGTTTTTGGAAAGGACTTTGCAGGAGCAGGAGGGACTAACTGAACTGAGACAAGATCGTGGTTTAAAGCTAAGCTGCGCTGATCTACCTTTGGACAGGTTTTGGTTGACTGCTGCCAAGGAGTTCCCCATTCTGGCAAACTTTCCACAACATACCTTTGTGAGCTGAGCTTCTCAAGCATGACTGCTATAAAAACTAAAAAAAAAAGAGAGCGACTGAGAGCGGTTGAGGAAGAGCTTTGTGTGTGCCTTTCTTCAGTTCCTGCCAGGATATCAGCTTTGTGTTCATCTACACAGGCCCAGAGAGACTACATTTCCATTATATATACTGTATTAGGCTACAATGTGTTATTTTTTAACATTTTTGGTTGCTGGTGTGCCACGGGATTTTTTTAATGTAAAAAATGTGCCGTGGCTCAAAAAAGGTTGAAAAACACTGAAATAGGCTATAAACTTAATTTATGTAGCCCTTTTTAAAGCATTACCTTAGGACATTTAAAGTGTGCTCAACCAAGAATTAATCAGAAGAAGAAATGAAGAAAAACAGTATAAAAAAGTAAGTTTAAAAAGAGGAAACAAACCCTTAACTCTGTAGATACTTGGTATGCTTTACCTGATTACATCACCCAGCACACACCAGTTTTCTGTGCTGATTGACAACATTTCAGAGTGAAATATTTCACCACAAATGAGGTGGCTGTACTCTTCCAGCTTGTCCACTTTGCAAAGTTGGCCTGCAACCTCATTTTCCTGGTCCTGAAAATTCTCTGCAAAGTAAAAAAAAAAAAATTGCTTCTGACACACATGAACTAACAGGGACACACAAATATCAAACAGCACCCAAGGCTAATTTATTATGATCCAGTGTCTTGGACAAAATCATAGATTCCCTGTGATATACGTCTTTATTCAGTGTACAGGTTCTTAGATTTACTCTGATTAAATAAAGTTATGAGCTTGCTAAGTAGCCCAGTAGTGCATGTTTCTCTTTATCTTGGCTTCTACCTTAAAGTCAAACTAGATTCCTTATCACATGTTTTCAGCTGTGTAAGTACAGGAACTTTAAAGGCACTGATATGCAGAATACGTAGAAACACTCACCATCATCCTCTCTGATAACGTTAGACGTTTGGTTGTTTTGAAGTTCATCCTCAATTACACTTTTTTCATCTTTGTACAAACTGGATGTCACGTTGTCCGGTTTTATTGCACCTGTAGGCAAAAAAAACATGCATTTTATTTAAGCAATACTCTCCACGTTTTGGTGAATGAATAATGAAAATGAATGCATCCTCTTATTCACACAGCTGCCAGGTCAAAATCGCATACTGTACGTGGTTCACATATCCAGAAAAAAAGTATAAAATTTAAAAATCTAAATGTTAGGCCTTAAAAAGTCTTAAATTCGCTCAAATATTGTGTTCTAGGTCTTAAATAATTTTTAACATGTATTTGTTTTCCTACGTCCATGTAATGCTACCTCTAAATGCTCTTTTTTTTTAAATGTTTTAATTCCGTGTTGTAGTTCTTTCTTTCAATAGTTCAAATATAATTTCGCGGTTATGACTACAAATGAGACCAACATGCAACTTATACTGCAGCCGATAAATTTTCGTGTTTTGGCGCGAGCCTCTTTCAGATTGTTCCACAAACATGAAATGTTTGTTGTTCTTCAGCTACGGGGAAGTGAAAGTTTAGTGATGTACTTGGCTTGATTAAGTCAGATTTTAGGGCTTAGTTGATGTTGTAATAGAGGTCTTAAATTTCATTCATAATGGTCTTAAAAAGTCTTATATCTGACTTAGTGGAACCTGCAGAAACCCTGGTTTAAATGTAGTTGTAGTCTTGCTTTGCCAGACCATCCTCCACAGCGCTGTGGAGGATGGTCTTGCTAGTCCACACAGCATTCCAGGATGGGAGAAAAACGTGCTCTGGTTTGTTGGCATTTCTTTGAACCAATCACAATCGTCGTGGGCGGTGCTAAGTGCCGGACAGAGCCACGGTGACTCGGCAAAATAGCCTCGGGAAGGAACTTGTTTTGGTGGAACATGTGTACGTTCAAAAGTTGTTTTAGTCGTGCAACAGAAAACTCAGATTGGACAGATAGACTAGCTAGCTTCGGCCTAGGTGTGCGTATTTTGCGAGAGGTTAAAGCGTCATTCCTTTAAGAAAATGTTATGTTTACAACAAAAACAAGCAATTTCCCTATAAGTTTTGTGTTTCTTTGTGGGTTTTTGCGTCTCTTTGTAGTCGTGTTGTGTCCCTTTGTGGTGGTTTTGCGACTCTTTTTCACATCATTGTGGGCCATTATTATCTCCATATCTGTGTCTAAAACGTTGGAAAAGCTAGAGCAGGTAATAAGTAATTAACTCAAAAAGCTTTAAAGACAAAACTTGCTAAAGAAGTCCATCTACAATCGTTAGATCTGAGAAAAGTATTGTAGTTACATTCATTTGTTAAGGTGCTGACCAAAACGGCTCCGGTGCTACACCTAAACCTTACAGTGGCAGGGAAAACCCTGTCATAATAATTGACAATGAAAATAATCATTAGTTGCAGCTAGGGCTGGGCGATACGGAGAAAATCAGATATCACGATATTCTTGACCAAAACCTCGATATCGATATTGCGGCGCTATTCTAGGGTTGACAATTGGTGCTCTAACAAAATATCTTCACACTTAGATTTAAGGTGAATAATCATCACTGTTGTAGATATGTCTAAGTGGGGAAAAGGCAAATAATAGAACAGTCTGGTAAGTTCAGAAAATGACACACTTTGCTGTAATGCAGCCATTAAAACCAGGAAAAGACACCACTTATGTCATATCACGATATTACGATAGCCAAAATCTTAGACGATATCTAGTCTCATATCACGATATCGATATATTGCCCAGCCCTAGTTGCAGCCCTACTCGTAATAAATGAAAACGTCTTACTGTTGTTAGCGGGGGACTCTCTGAGTGTTTGGTTCCCCTCTACTTTGCTCAGCTCTTCCTCCGTCCTGTTGGCTGTTTGTGAGTCAACATTACCTCCTGCTGTGGACACAGAGTCAACCAAACTTTGTAACATTACACAAACAATTCTGGCACATAAAAAAACCCTAACCCTTAACACCAGCCTTTCCTTTGCTGCTACTAAAATGAAAACTAAAATGCCCCCCCTCTTCCTCTCCTACCTTCTTTTCCTTCATCAGTCCCACACACAGGGGAAACAATGGACACTCATGGAAAACATGCAGCAAACACCCAAAAGAAACAGGAAATCCTAAGAGGGTAAAACACCAATAACCTAAAGCACACGGGCAAAGTGAAGTGTGGGATACATACCGAGGATAAGAACGTGGACGAGCAGGTACAGGATCATGGTGGCGAGCGATGAGGGGATCGCCAGTAACCTTCGAGGCCGCTCGGTGACCTGGGATGCCATTAATGAAGCTGGAAGTCTGAAAGCCGAGTGGGTTGAGAAACAAGCCCAACCCTCTTTATCTTAGCACTGCTCTGTGTGTGTGTGTGTGTGTGTCTGTGTGTGTCTATCTATGTGTGTGTGTCTCTGTCTGTGTGTGTGTCTCTCTCTCTCTCTCTGTCTGTCTGTCTGTCTGTCTGTCTGTGTATGTCTCTGTTTGTCTGTCTGTTGTCTGTCTGTGTGTGTGTGTGTGTGTGTTTATGTGTGTGTGTGCGTGTGTGTGTATGTCTCTGTCTGTCTGTCTGTTTGTCTGTCTGTCTGTCTGTTTGTCTGTCTGTGTGTGTTTGTGTGTGTTTATGTGTGTGTGTGTGTGTGTATGTCTCTGTCTGTCTGTCTGTTTGTCTGTCTGTCTGTGTGTGTGTGTGTGTGTGTGTGTGTGTGTATGTCTCCGTCTGTCTGTCTGTTTGTGTGTGTATGTCTCTTGTCTTTCTGTCTGTGTGTGTGTGTGTGTGTGTGTGTGTGTGTGTGTGTGTGTGTGTGTTTGTCGTTTGTCTTCCGGTTATGTTGAAGTGACTGATAAACAGACTGAACGATAGAGAGCGGATGATGGAGAGATAATCTCTAATCATGAATAAAAGCTAGAGCGGTAAAAATTCCAAATTTTGCTACACAATTAATTTTCTCAGAAATGATTGCAATTAACAATATAATTATCTCTTTCAGTCAAATTTAAAAAAAGATATGTTATTGTTAAAGTTGTGAATGAATCCCAGGATACATCTTTTGGTTATACCAAAAGATGGTAATGTAATAACACAAATACACAGCTATCCACTGCTTGCTAAACACAAGCAGGAGCACTTGCATTGTATTTCGACTTGTGAAGGTTTTTAGGTTTTAGGAGAAGGCCTCCATCAACGTTGCTACTAGCTAAACTAGCAAGCTACACGATGCCCCCCCCTCAGCTGTTCACCTGGCTGCGACTCGTGCCACCTTTTCAGCCAGAAGATAGTGGAACTTGAAGCCAGAATATCGACTCTCCTCCAGATCAAGGCAAGTGAAGAGTTCCTCGACTCCATTATCATTGGAAGTTCCCCCCACACACACACTGATGGATGTTTTGATTCCACTGTGCCCTGCAATACTCTCACCCCACCACACACTAATACAACCTCTGTCCCTGCTGTCTCTCCTCGGCTTCTGCCGAGGACCCAGCCAGCTCTGCTGACCAGCTCCACTCCACACCAGCCTGAGCCATGGCGTGTAAGCAAGCACCAGAGCAGGCGGTCAGGACAACGCTCAGCCCCAGCCCAACCCCTACGACTAGAAAACCGCTACAGCATTCTGACGAACGACGAGGAGTTCCCTTCTCTGCCACGTCCCCACGCAGCTCATCCTGGTCCATCCACACAGTCGACGCGCCCATTGAGGGCGGACTCTCCCCCCCTCGGACTCATCAATCTCCACGCTGGTCATCGGAAGCTCCATGGTAAGGGATCTCCACATTCCCCCTTTACCCAGCGGTCCCTCCAAGGTCTACTGCTTCCCCGGTGCCAAGGTCCGTGACATCCAGCACAAACTTCCCGGCATCCTCGCCCGCCACTCCAAGGTCGACAACATCATCGTGCATGTGGGCACAAACAACATCAGAGAGAGACGGTCGATAGCACTCCAGGAAGACTTCACCACTCTCATCACCACCCTGATGGGCACAGGTAAGCGGATTGTCATCTCTGGGCCTCTACCTACCTACAGGAAGGGTGCGGGAGAGATGGTCCAGACTGTTCTGGCTCCACACCTGGCTGGAACCACTCTGCACTTCCCTGGGCCTTCCCTATGTCGACAACTTCAACTTGTTCTGGGAGATGCCCAACCTGCTGAAGCGTGATGGTCTCCACCCAAACCGACACGGAGCCAGGCTGCTATCTGACAACATAACGACCACACTAACAGAAGGCAAGTATTGACATTATGTTGAAAATATCACAGATTCATGTCCCCAGGTATTGATCCTGATAGGACTATACAAGTGGATGGATCTGAAAATGTTTTCTGTAGGATAACATGTAGTACTAGTATTACTCCAGTAACATGTGGTACTAGTACTATTCCAGTAATTATCAACAACAGACCACACAAAGTGGTGAATAGAGAGGCAACACTTAACAACCTAATTGGAATTAAAACTACCACAGCAATGATAGAAAAGGATAGGAAAATTAGATGTGGATTACTAAATATCAGATCTTTGTCTTCTAAAGCAGTACTGTAAATGAATTGATATCTGATAATCAAATTGATCTATTCTGTCTTACTGAAACCTGGCTGGGCCATGAAGAATATGTTAGTCTAAATGAAGCCACCCTCCCAGTCATATTAATACTCAAATTCCTAGAGGCTCAGGCCGAGGAGGGGAGTTGCAGCCATATTTGATTCAAGCCTGTTAATTAACCCTAAACCCAAACTAAATTATAACTCTTTTGAAAGCCTTGTTCTTAATCTTCAACATCCAACACGGAAATCAGTACAGCCAATTATATTTGTTGTTGTCTACCGAGCTCCAGGTCCGTATTCTGAATTTTTATCTGAATTCTCAGAGTTTTTATCATGTGTAGTCCTTAAATCAGACAAAGTACTTATTGTTGGTGATTTTAATATCCATGTGGACGTTGACAGCAATAGCCTTACTACTGCTTTCAACTCATTACTGGATTCAATCGGTTTCAGTCAGAGTGTGCACAAGGCGACGCACTGTTTTAACCACACCCTCGACCTTGTGCTGGCATATGGTATTGAAATTGAGGATTTAATAATATTTCCGCAGAATCTGGTATTATCAGATCATTTTTAATTACTTTTGAATTCTTGCTACCTGACCATACTAAACCAGATAGCAGCTTCTACACTAGATGCCTATCTGACAGTGCTATAGCTAAATTTAAGGAAAGTTTTCCTACATCATTCCAGTCTATGTCGTGCCTTAACATAACAGAGGACCTCTATGTTAACCTCAGTCCCTCTCAAATTGATACATTTGTAGGCGGTGCTACGACTTGCCCTACGGACGACCTTAGACTCTGTCGCTCCTCTCAAAAAAGAAGACGATAAAGCAAAGGAAATTAGCTCCTTGGTATAACTCCCAAACTCAGAATTAAAACAAATCTCACGAAACATCGAAGTAAGTGGCGCTCCACCAAAGTGGAGGAATCCCGTTTGGAATGGCAAGACAGTCTGAAAACCTATAGGAAGGCCCTAAGAAAGGCCAGATCAGACTATTACTCATCATTAATAGAAGAAAACAAGAACAACCCAAGGTTTCTTTTCAGCACTGTAGCCAGGCTGACAGATAGCCACAGCTCTACTGAGCCATCTATTCCTCTAGCTCTGAGTAGTGATGACTTCATGAGCTTCTTTAATGATAAAATTATAACAATTAGAGATAAAATTCAACACCTTTTGCCCTTAACTTCTAACAGTTCATCTTTAAATGCAGGACCGCTAGAAAGAACGGCGACTCCCGACATATACTTGGACTGCTTTTATCCTATAGACCTTCAACAATTAATGTTAAAGATATCCTCAGCTAAGCCATCTACCTGTCTCTTAGACCCCATCCCAACGAGGCTACTCAAAGAAGCGTTACCCGTGGTAAACACTTCATTATTAGATATGATCAACATGTCCTTACTAACAGGTTATGTACCGCAGTCATTTAAAATTGCTGTGATAAAACCTCTTCTGAAAAAAACCCACCCTAGATCCTGAGGTCTTAGCAAACTATAGACCTATATCAAACCTTCCCTTTCTATCCAAGATCCTTGAGAAGGTGGTTGCTAATCAGTTATGTGATTTTCTACATAGCAACAGTCTATTTGATGATTTTCAATCAGGATTTAGAAAGAATCATAGCACAGAGACGGCACTGGTGAAAATTACTAACGACCTTCTAACTGCTGCAGACAAAGGACTGTCTCCATTCTTGTTCTACTAGATCTTAGTGCTGCATTTGACACTATTGACCATACTATCCTGTTACAGAGACTGGAACACTTAGTTGGCATTAAAGGAATCGCACTAAGCTGGTTTAAGTCCTATTTCTCTGAACGATCCCAGTTTGTTAATGTTAATGATAAACCCTCCAAGCACGCTAAAGTTAGCCATGGCGTTCCTCAAGGCTCAGTGCTTGGACCAATTCTATTTTCCTTATATATGCTTCCTCTAGGTAATATTATTAGGAAACACTCGATTAACTATCACTGTTACGCAGACGATACCCAATTATATCTGTCAATTAAGCCAGATGAAAGTGGTCAGTTAGCAAGACTTCAAACGTGTATTGAGGATATAAAATCCTGGATGACCCACAATTTCCTGATGTTAAACTCAGACAAAACTGAAGTTATTGTGATAGGACCAACGCACCGCCGAACCGTTTTCGAAAGATATAGTTACTCTGGATGGTATTACCCTGGCCTCCAGCACTACTGTCAGAAATCTAGGAGTTATTTTTGATCAGGATATATCCTTCAACGCCCACTTAAAACAAACCTCAAGAATAGCCTTTTTCCATCTTCGTAACATTGCCAAAATTAGGAATATCCTGTCTCAAAACGATGCTGAAAAACTAGTCCATGCATTCGTTACTTCTAGACTAGATTACTGCAATTCCTTATTATCAGGTTGCCCAAATAAGTCCATTAAGACTCTCCAACTGATCCAGAATGCTGCAGCACGTGTTCTGACGAGAACTAAGAGAAGAGATCATATTTCTCCTGTATTAGCTTCTCTGCATTGGCTTCCAGTGAAATATAGGATTGAATTTAAAATCCTCCTCCTGACTTACAAAGCTCTAAATGGTCAAGCACCATCATACTTAGAAGAGCTCATAGTACCTTATTGTCCCACTAGAGCACTGCGCTCCCAGAATCGGGGCTACTTATGGTTCCTAGAGTCTCTGGAAGTAGACTGGGGGCCAGGGCCTTCAGCTATCAGGCTCCAGTATTGTGGAACCAGCTCCCAGTCGGGGTTCGAGAGGCAGACACCGTTACCACATTTAGGAGTAAACTGAAAACCCTCCTCTTTGATAAAGCTTATAGTTAGGGGACGAGGAGTTGAAGCGTCCACCTAACCCGCCCACTGCTTCTCCTCGTAGTCATCAGTTTTTTTCTTTCTATACTGTATAATTAATAATCGAGCGAGAGTAGAGGGAGGCGGTCCAGTACAGCCCGACCGGTTGGGGAGTTCTAGCCCGACCAGGCACCTCTCTTTAACCTGCCTCTCTTAAGTTATGCTATTACAATTCTAGACTGCCGGGGAGGCTGTTCCTCCCTAAGACACACTGAGCTGCTCTCTCATCTCTACTTGTTACTTTTGTATGCATCCTGTCCCAGAAATGCTTGTTACTAATCTAGCTCTGGGGAGTTTACTCCCGGAGTCCTTATATTTCTTCTTCGCAGAGCTATGCTCTGCGATTCTCTGCATTCCCGGCTGCATCCTGCTGCGTCCTGCTGCATCCGCAGCCTCCCCGTGCTCTGCAGCGCCACGTTACATCCCGCTACGCCCTGCTGTGATGTTCATACGCACAGAGTAGTCAGGATCCGGTATAGGAGACTGCAATACTCAGTATGACACGATGTGCCCTGCTATGACATGAACTTCCACGATAACCTTCAAAGTCAATGTGACTTCTAATGTGACTGTTATCACCACTGTTCATCACGCCCCCAACCGGCCCGTCAGACACCGCCTACCAAGAGTCTGGGTCTGCCGAGGTTTCTTCCTAAAAGGGAGTTTTTTCTTGCCACTGTCGCAATAGCCACTGCTAATGCTTGCTCTTGAGGGAATTACTGTAATTGTTGGGCTTTTGGAATTTATAGAGTGTGGTCTAGACCTACTCTATCTGTAAAGTGTCTCGAGATAACTTTTGTTATGATTTGATACTATAAATAAAATTGAATTGAATTGAATGAAGTAAACAACGACTCTTTATTGTCATAAATCTATCTGTCCCCCCTTGTCATTCTTGTTACTATGAACGTGTTTAGGGTCAAGTGCCAACAGCCAACAGTTGAAATAATAATAAAAATGTATAGTCCGACCAATAATCACTTATATAATTACGATTTGGCATATCTAAACAAACCAATAATCAGTCAGTAGGGCTGGGTATCTTTCAAACATTTTGGATACCAGTACCGTGAATTCGATACTGGTTCCTAAACTATACTTTTTTTTTCGATAACAATTTCATGAAACAAGAATAAATTTCAACATTACACATTACGGCACAAATATTTTTATTTATTTTTCAGCCCCTGCTACGTGAGCCCTGTCTTTTTGTAACGTTAGACAGCCAATCACAGACATTATTAGATCTTGGTAGAAGCATGCTGATTGGCTCACTGACGCTGATGAGATTTACTCTGGTATTTAAATTTGGTATAATTCAATACTTGATACTTCAGAGGCAATTTGGTCGGTGCCTAAAAAGTATCGCACTCGGTACCCAGCCCTACCCTGGTGGGTTTAGCGAACGCAATTTTGCGGATGTTTGCATGTTAAAAATAGGATCTTACTCTTTAACAGGGAGGTTGACCTCCTTAGAAACCCTTTCCATAATGTTAACACACATTAATTAATCTGAGCCTGTCAACGACAAAACAAGCACTTTCGTGCAGGTAAATACAAGCTGCACAATTGCCCTGTTAACTTACATTGTAGCTTGTTTCGCCGCTGCCGACTGCAGCGATCTCACTTAATACTGGACCAAGTCCATCAGTCACTTAAACAGAAAGAACATAGGAAAATAGGGTTGAGTGGAAGTGCTGGTATTTTCCTACTTACTCTGTGGGTCTACTGCCATAAACACGCAGCGATAAAACTGAATGCAAAGGGACTGCCCTGACGTTGGCGGTAATGTTGGTAAAGGGAGGCAGCACGGCCCAGTTTCCTGCTCTTCCTCAGATAGTTAGTGAAAACGCTCTTAAGGGATTTCCTCCTCCATTTAGTGGCAGGAAAGGTGGCTGCCAGACAGACAGGCAGAGACAGGCCTTGAATCAGGAAGCTGGTGCAGCATGAAAGATAGGCAACGCTTCTAAAACACACAAACAAGCTCTCGGAGGGGTCACAAAAAGCTCTGACATGTTCGCAAAGGTGTGCGTATGACAGCGATAATGATACAGACACAAAATACCCAACAAGAGTCCTGTATTTTCTGCAAAAACCCATTCAAATTCCTATTTATTTTGGAAAGAATGTGATAGTAAAGTACGTTTTTTTTATATGCATTTGCCTCTAACAAACCAACTACTAAGTGTAAAAACTTCAGCTTCCTGTGTTTTGTGGTTTTTAATGTGCAGGATGTCAGAGCTTTTTGTAATGGCTTCTGTCTACACCTCAGCTCGCAAAGACAGGAAACTGTTCTGGCATTTGGGGGTTTTCCTGCATGTTGAAAGACATGAGGCTGCTCAATTTATGGAAAAAAAAATTTTCACAATTTTTTTGGTCAGTATTGAAATTGTGATTATTTAACAAGATTATTCATTGACTTTTGGAAAGATGTTGCATTTATTGAAAAAAAAAAAAAAAAAAAACAGTGATACAGTTAAACAAATCAACAGTGAAAAACACCTTAACCTTTTGAAATGTCCCGAATTCCCCTTAAAATAAATAATATAAAAATATATTCAAATGTTGGCCGAGTGAGTTTAGAAAGTGTGTATGTCATTCAGAACGCAAGACAAAATAAGAGTTTACTTGCAAAGCGTAATGTGCAAAATAATTAATACGTTTTTCTCGATTACGTCGTTTTTGAGCTTTTGGAGCTGAAATCGCGATCAATTAATTGCACAGCCTGAGAAAGACATTTATAGATACATTATTATACATATTTGGAATTCAGAAAAGTAAATCAAAGATGTGTAGCAACCAAAAAATATATGTGGCAGATTTTTATTAAAGACACTAAAATGGTGACAGTGAGTTCCTCCAGTAACCTGCTTTTTCAGTTTTGCATTTCTATAGAAGACCTTAACATCCCATTATTGTAAAACAAAAATCAATGTACAGTTTTCATAGAAATAAAATGAAGCTGGAGGTGTGACGAGATCTCGCGAGATTAATTTGTATTTTCATGACAGTTCACAACATTGTTTAAGAAATCAGGACAAACGCAGTTCTTTTGTATGAAGGTTACCTTTATTATCTGTTAATTTTAACGGGTTCATGGCAATGGACATAGTCACACATGATAGGGGGGGGGGTTTAATATCCCGTTTCGTCAGGCCCTGTCCCAGAGCGTGCCGTTAAACATCCTGCTGTCCTCGGGTCTAATTTGACCCATTTTCAAAAAGTTTCCATATCAGAAATTTGGGTTTTCTTTCTACCAAATTGTCAAAAAATTTTTACTTTTCACAAGTCAAATAATTGATCAGTTCACTACTTTCATTAAATATAGCATTTGGAGAGAAAAATAATTTATAACCATGTAAATCAATGAAAAATGTAGGGCCGTGCTCGATTGAAGTATAGTCGACTAACACTCATTCAATTGTTTCGACTAATCGATTAGTTGATTTATTCGACAGATCTGTAAATCTGAGTTTTTCCGCAAAAGAGTCCTGCAAAAGCACCACTTTAATTCTTGTGTTTACCAGAGATGTGCTCGTACGTTTCTTGGAAACAAGTCATTCAGCATGAAAAAAAGCTAATTAATAAGACTAATGGACTAAAGAAATCTAAGTTGACTAAGACCAAAACGACCGATTAGTCGACTAATCGACTAAGAGGGAGCAGCCCTACAAAAATGTTAGAAAAAGTGACAAAAACATCGGGAAAAAGACGATCAAAAAGTTGCCTGGGCAACGGAAAGACAACACAAGGGTTAACAGTGTTTCCTTTTAGGATTTTTTTTTTTTAGCAGTGGGGGCAGGTCTGTCCGAACAACAACCCCCCGTTTTGACAATAAACTCCATCAACACAACAGTATGTGGAGTTAAACTGGACGGGTCAGAAATTTTGCCATGGTGGGCCGCCACAACAAAATCAACAGAGGAAACACTGGTTAATATACTTTTACCATCAAGTGAGTTAGACATATACAGCATCTGATTCCAGTCTTCAAACTTCCTTTTACAGTCTGATTTTGTTTACATAATAACCTCCGCTGGGCCTCTTAGAGAGAGACTGGAGGAGCGATGGCGGACCGAGATGACTCGTAACACACGGGCAAGCGTACAAAAACAACTTTAACACACCACACGCTACCTGTAACGTGTCCACACATCAAATAAACCACCGCAGATTACTCCGCTTGCAAATGTACGTGTCTTACTGAGAAAGAAACCTTCCTTACATAGATTGAAATCCTTTGAAACTGCGATTAAAAAAAGGCTTTCAGTCACAACGTTTAACGTTTGATTACGAGGGTTGTCAAGCTTCGGTACTTTATTGGTACTGATTGAAATGACAATAAGGGTTGCCCGATGGCCCGGGGCAAATAAACCGCCGCATTGGGCATGTAAACTAGGGGGTGCATGATGTATCGACTCAATATCGTTATCGGAATATCACGTTACGTAATATTATATCAAAAGTGTCACAATAAGTATGCAATATTATAGTTTATTTAGTGGAGCACTGCGTCCCGTCCGTTGGCTGTGTGGCTTAATTCTGTTTGATTTAGAGCTTGAAACGATATAATGATCATGTTTCATTGGCCAGTTACCGTGCCACGTGCACATGTTAGTGCACGTATTATTATTATACGTATTTATATTAATATATAAATTTATATATTTTATACTGTCCAACCAGTAGAACATGTCCTGTTCTGTAGACATGGTCCTTATTTATATATTTTATACTGTCCAACCAGTAGAACATGTCCTGTTCTGTACACATGGTCCTTATTTATTTATTTATTTATTTATTTATTCATTCATTTATTCACGTTGGACCAGTCCAATATGACACAGTTGAAATAAACCTTGTGTTGTAAGAAAACTTGTTTTATTTGTTATGAATCTATTTTGATGCGTTTTCCCATAACATTTGTAACTTTACATAGGTTTAAAAATATTGAAATTAATATCTATATTGCAATATCACATTTTGTTAATATCGTGCAACCCTACTGTAAACATAACAACCAATTTGCCCGTTTGGGGCTTTGGGCATCATCGGGTCATAAATGACGTTATTGTTCTCTTGCCCCGTTGGAGAACGCTTGTTGAATGATTTCATTTGAATGTGCTGCTGGCCAATCACGAGTTGAGATGATGGCTGGCGCTTTTGATGCATTTTTCAATATTCTTTTTAATGTTTTTTTACGCTTATGATATTTTTGACGGGTTTCAACGATTAGACTTATTTTTTGACATTTCTTTGACATGTCTGTTTACGTTTTTGACACTTTTTTGATGGGGGGTTTTTCATGGCTTTTCTTAAGAAACTATTTTAGGGTTTGTTTTTACGCTTTTTTTGACGTAAAAAAAAAAAAAAAAAAAAAAGTTCTTGAAAAAAAAATTGAAATGTTTCAAAACAGTATCTCAACTGAACGTTGACATACCGTATACCAGGCCGTGATTATCTTTTCTTTAATTTTAGTCTAAATAATTCATAATTGCTGCTTTTTGTTTTTTTAAGTCAAGTATTAGGTATAATTTCCTATAAATTAGGTTTATTGACCATGAATTCCAAAAATAAGTGTAAAACTAGTAATAAGTTGGTGTTTGTGGTGTTTATACAGTACATGGTAGTGAAAAGAAGCGTTAAACGTAAAAAAAGCGGCAAAAACATTGAAAAAAAAGTGCATGATCGGTTAAAGGTGCACTGTGCGTTCCTACATGACGTTACTTCTGTTGACGTTCCAAGTAAATAAAAAAATTTAAAACGGAGCAAGCTCGCCCCTCTCCCCATGTTTCCGTAACTGTCATGACTAACTGTCACTAAGCCCCACCCCCTCCCCCAACCATCTTGTCAGTGATTGGCTGGAACGTTTTTTGTTGTATTTTGGTGCACAGCCTGTTGTCTGTTTGACGTTTACGACCCCTGTGTTGTCTGCCGAGACCGACTTTTTCACGGTGTGTTCAGGGGACAGGCAGCTAGCGGATCAAGGAGAGATGCCTACGATTTGAGACAAAAAGGAAATTGCGCTGATACCATGCAG